>NC_092342.1:137726666-138040833 GCF_046630445.1 Rutidosis leptorrhynchoides | reverse complement strand
TATCTCAAGATTACATAATATACAATACAAGTTGATTAAGTTATGGTTGGAATAGATTTGTTACCAATTTTCACGTAGCTAAAATGAGAAAAATTATCCAATCTTGTTTTACCCATAACTTCTTCATTTTAACTCCGTTTTGAGTGAATCAAATTGCTATGATTTCATATTGAACTATATTTTATGAATCTAAACAGAAAAAGTATAGGTTTATAGTCGGAAAAATAAGTTACATGTCGTTTTTGTAAAGGTAGTCATTTCAGTCGAAAGAACGACGTCTAGATGACCATTTTAGAAAACATACTTCCACTTTGAGTTTAACCATAATTTTTGGATATAGTTTCATGTTCATAATAAAAATCATTTTCCCAGAATCACAACTTTTAAATCAAAGTTTATCATAGTTTTTAATTAACTAATCCAAAACAGCCCGCGGTGTTACTACGACGTCGTAAATCCGGTTTTACGGGGTTTTTCGTGTCTCCAGGTTTTAAATCATTAAGTTAGCATATCATATAGATATATAACATGTATTTAGTTGATTTTAAAAGTCAAGTTAGAAGGATTAACTTTTATTTGCGAACAAGTTTAGAATTAACTAAACTATGTTCTAGTGATTACAAGTTTAAACCTTCGAATAAGATAGCTTTATATGTATGAATCGAATGATGTTATGAACATCATTACTACCTCAAGTTCCTTGGATAAACCTACTGGAAATGAGAAAAATAGATCTAGCTTCAAAGGATCCTTGGATGGCTTGAAAGTTCTTGTATTAGAAAGATAACCACCTGTAAGTAACAAATGTTTCTTGATCTTGGATGATTACTTGGAATGGATTTAGAAAACTTGGAAGTAAACTTGCAATCTTGGAAGTATTCTTGATTTTATGAAACTAGAACTTTTGGAATTTATGAAGAACACTTAGAACTTGAAGATAGAACTTGAGAGAGATCAATTAGATGAAGAAAATTGAAGAATGAAAGTGTTTGTAGGTGTTTTTGGTCGTTGGTGTATGGATTAGATATAAGGATATGTAATTTTGTTTTTATGTAAATAAGTCATGAATGATTACTCATATTTTTGTAATTTTATGAGATATTTCATGCTAGTTGCCAAATGATGGTTCCCACATGTGTTAGGTGACTCACATGGGCTACTAAGAGCTGATCATTGGAGTGTATATACCAATAGTACATACATCTAAAAGCTGTGTATTGTACGAGTACGAATACGGGTGCATACGAGTAGAATTGTTGATGAAACTGAACGAGGATGTAATTGTAAGTATTTTTGTTAAGTAGAAGTATTTTGATAAGTGTCTTGAAGTCTTTCAAAAGTGTATGAATACATATTAAAACACAACATGTATATAAATTTTAACTGAGTCGTTAAGTCATCGTTAGTCGTTACATGTAAATGTTGTTTTGAAACCTTTAGGTTAACGATCTTGTTGAATGTTATTAATCCATTGTTTATTATAACAAATGAGATGTTAAATTGTTATATTATCATGATATTATGATATATAATATAACTTAGTATGATATATATACAGTTAAATGTCGTTACAACGATAATCATTACATATATGTCTCGTTTTGAAATCATTAAGTTAGTAGTCTTATTTTTACATATGTATTTCATTGTTAATACACTTAATAATATATTTAATTATCATTTAACATAATTAACCAAGTGTATCAATATCTTAATATGATTCATATGTACCTAGTAAGACGTTGTTATAACGATAATCGTTATATATATCGTTTTCGAGTTTCTTAAATTAATAGTCTCATTTTTATGTATATAACTCATTGTTAAAATACCTAATGAGATACATACTTCTAATAAAATCATGTTAACTATATATATAACCATATATATGTCATCGTATAGTTTTTACAAGTTTTAACGTTCGTGAATCACCAGTCAACTTGGGTGGTCAATTGTCTATATGAAACCTATTTCAATTAATCAAGTCTTAACAAGTTTGATTGCTTAACATGTTGGAAATACTTAATCATGTAAATGACAATTTCATTTAATATATATATAAACATGGAAAAGTTCGGGTCACTACAGTACCTACCCGTTAAATAAATTTCGTCCCGAAATTTTAAGCAGTTGGAGGTGTTGACGTATCTTCTGGAAATAAATGCGGGTATTTCTTCTTCATCTGATCTTCACGCTCCCAGGTGAACTCGGGTCCTCTACGAGCATTCCATCGAACCTTAACAATCGGTATCTTATTTTGTTTAAGTCTCTTAACCTCACGATCCATTATTTCGACGGGTTCTTCAATGAATTGAAGTTTTTCATTGATTTGGATTTCGTCCAACGGAATAGTGAGATCTTCTTTAGTAAAACATTTCTTCAAATTTGAGACGTGGAAAGTGTTATGTACAGCCGCGAATTGTTGAGGTAGCTCCAGTTGGTAAGCTACTGGTCCGACACGATCTATAATCTTGAATGGTCCAATGTACCTTGGATTTAGTTTTCCCCGTTTACCAAATCGAACAACGCCTTTCCAAGGTGAAACCTTAAGCATGACCATTTCTTCAATTTCAAACTCTATATCTTTTCTTTTACTGTCCGCGTAGCTCTTTTGTCGACTCTGGGCGGTTTTCAATCTTTGTTGAATTTGGATGATTTTCTCGGTAGTTTCTTGTATTATCTCCGGACCCGTAATCTGTCTATCCCCCACTTCACTCCAACAAATTGGAGACCTGCACTTTCTACCATAAAGTGCTTCAAATGGCGCCATCTCAATGCTTGAATGGTAGCTGTTGTTGTAGGAAAATTCTGCTTATGGTAGATGTCGATCCCAACTGTTTCCGAAATCAATAACACAAGCTCGTAGCATGTCTTCAAGCGTTTGTATCGTCCTTTCGCTCTGCCCATCAGTTTGTGGATGATAGGCAGTACTCATGTCTAGACGAGTTCCCAATGCTTGCTGTAATGTCTGCCAGAATCTTAAAATAAATCTGCCATCCCTATCAGAGATAATAGAGATTGGTATTCCATGTCTGGAGATGACTTCCTTCAAATACAGTCGTGCTAACTTCTCCATCTTGTCATCTTCTCTTATTGGCAGGAAGTGTGCTGACTTGGTGAGACGATCAACTATTACCCAAATAGTATCATAACCACTTGCAGACCTTGGCAATTTAGTAATGAAATCCATAGTAATGTTTTCCCATTTCCATTCCGGGATTTCAGGTTGTTGTAGTAGCCCTGATGGTTTCTGATGTTCAGCTTTGACCTTAGAACACGTCAAACATTCTCCTACCTATTTAGCAATATCGGCTTTCATACCTGGCCATCAAAAATGTTTCTTAAGATCCTTGTACATCTTCCCCGTTCCAGGATGTATTGAGTATCTGGTTTTATGAGCTTCTCTAAGTACCATTTCTCTAATATCTCCAAATTTTGGTACCAAAATTCTTTCAGCCCTATACCGGGTTCCGTCTTCCCGAATATTAAGATGCTTCTCCGATCCTTTGGGTATTTCATCCTTTAAATTTCCCTCTTTTTAAAACTCCTTGTTGCGCCTCCTTTATTTGAGTAGTAAGGTTAGTGTGAATCATTATATTCATAGATTTTACTAGAATGGGTTCTCTGTCCTTTCTGCTCAAGGCGTCGACTACCACATTTGCCTTCCCTGGGTGGTAACGAATCTCAAGGTCGTAATCATTCAACAATTCAATCCACCTACGCTGCCTCATATTCAGTTGTTTCTGATTAAATATGTGTTGAAGACTTTTGTGGTCGGTATATATAATACTTTTGACCCCATATAAGTAGTGCCTCCAAGTCTTTAATGCAAAAAAAACCGCGCCTAATTCCAAATCATGCGTCGTATAATTTTGCTCGTGAATCTTCAATTGTCTAGACGCATAAGCAATCACCTTCGTCCGTTGCATTAATACACAACCGAGACTTTGCTTTGATGCGTCACAATAAATTACAAAATCATCATTCCATTCAGGCAATGACAATATAGGTGCCGTAGTTAGCTTTTTCTTCAATAATTGAAACGCCTTCTCTTGTTCATCCTTCCATTCAAATTTCTTCCCTTTATGCGTTAATGCAGTCAAGGGTTTTGCTATTTTGGAGAAATCTTGGATGAATCTTCTGTAGTAACCAGCCAATCCTAAAAATTGACGTATATGCTTCGGAGTTTTTGGGGTTTCCCACTTTTCAACGGTTTCGATCTTTGCCGGGTCCACCTGGATACCTTCTTTGTTCATTATGTGACCGAGGAATTGAACTTCTTCCAACCAAAATGCACACTTTGAAAACTTAGCGTACAGTTTTTCTTTCCTCAATACTTCTAGCACTTTTCTCAAATGTTCTTCGTGCTCTTGATCATTCTTTGAGTAAATAAGTATGTCATCGATGAAAACAATGACAAACTTGTCAAGATATGGCCCACACACTCGGTTCATAAGGTCCATGAACACAGCTGGTGCGTTAGTCAATCCAAACGGCATAACCATAAACTCGTAATGACCATAACGCGTCCTAAAAGCAGTTTTTGGAATATCATCCTCCTTTACTCGCATTTGATGATATTCAGAACGTAAATCGATCTTCGAATAAACCGACGAGCCTTGTAGTTGATCAAATAAGTCATCAATTCTCGGCAGTGGATAACGGTTTTTTATGGTAAGTTTGTTCAACTCTCTGTAGTCAATACACAACCTAAATGTACCATCCTTCTTCTTGACAAACAAAACAGGAGCTCCCCATGGTGATGTGCTTGTTCGAATGAAACCACGTTCTAATAGTTCTTGCAGTTGGCTTTGCAGTTCTTTCATCTCGCTGGGTGCGAGTCTATAAGGAGCACGAGCTATTGGTGCAGCTCCTGGTACAAGATCTATTTGAAATTTAACAGATCGATGTGGAGGTAGTCCCGGTAATTCTTTCAGAAATACATCGGGAAATTCTTTTGCTACGGGAACATCATTGATGCTCTTTTCTTCAGTTTGTACTTTTTCGACGTGTGCTAGAACAGCATAGCAACCTTTTCTTATTAGTTTTTGTGCCTTCAAATTACTAATAAGATGTAGCTTCATGTTGCCCTTTTCTCCGTACACCATTAAGGGTTCTCCTTCTTCTCGTACAATGCGAATTGCATTTTTATAACATACGATCTCTGCTTTCACCTTCTTCAGCCAGTCCATGCCAACTATTACATCAAAACTCCCTAACTCTACTGGTATCAAATCAATCTTAAATATTTCGCTACCCAGTTTGATTTCTCGATTCCGGCATATATTATCTGCTGAAATTAATTTACCGTTTGCTAATTCGAGTAAAAATTTACTATCCAATGGCATCAATGGACAACTTAATTTAGCACAAAAATCTCTACTCATATAGCTTTTATCCGCACCCGAATCAAATAAAACGTAAGCAGATTTATTGTCAATAAGAAACGTACCCGTAACAAGCTCCGGGTCTTCCTGTGCCTCGGCCGCATTAATATTGAAAACTCTTCCATGGCCTTATCCATTCTTGTTCTCCTGGTTCGGGCAATTTCTAATAATGTGGCCCGATTTTCCACATTTATAACAAACTACATTGGCATAACTTGCTCCGACACTACTTGCTCCGCCATTACTCGTTCCGACACCATTTGTTCCTTTCGTTCTGTTAACCCCTAGTCCGTAGACCTCACACTTCACCGCGCTATGACCATTTCTTTTACACTTGTTGCAAAATTTGGTGCAGAACCCCGAGTGATACTTTTCACACCTTTGGCATAGCTGCTTCTGATTGTTGATGTTGTTGAGGTTGTTATTGTTGTTGGGATGATTGTTGTAGTTGCTGTTGTTGTTGTTGTTGTTGTTGTTGGGCCGTTTGTTGTAGTTGCGATTGTTGGGATAATTGTTGCGATTATTATTGTAATTGCTGTTGTTGTTGTATTGGTGATTCTTATCACCGTTTTCCTCCCACTTTCTTTTGACTTGCTTCACATTGGCCTCTTCAGCCGTCTGTTCTTTAATTCTTTCCTCAATCTGGTTCACTAGTTTGTAAGCCATTCTACATGCCTGTTGTATGGAGGCGGGCTCGTGTGAACTTATATCTTCTTAGATTCTTTCCGGTAATCCTTTCACAAACGCGTCGATCTTCTCTTCCTCATCTTCGAACGCTCCCGGACACAATAGGCACAATTCTGTGAATCGTCTTTCGTACGTGGTAATATCAAATCCTTGGGTTCGTAACCCTCTAAGTTCTGTCTTGAGCTTATTGACCTCGGTTCTGGGACGGTACTTCTCGTTCATCAAGTGCTTGAATGCTAACCACGGTAGTGCGTACGCATCATCTTGTCCCACTTGCTCTAGATAGGTATTCCACCATGTTAACGCAGAACCTGTGAAGGTATGCGTAGCATACTTCACTTTGTCCTCTTCAGTACACTTACTTATGGAAAACACCGATTCGACCTTCTCGGTCCACCGTTTCAATCCGATCGGTCCTTCGGTTCCATTAAATTCCAAAGGTTTGCAGGCAGTGAATTCTTTGTAGGTGCATCCTACACGATTTCCTGTACTGCTTGATCCAAGGTTATTGTTGGTATGTAGCGCAGCCTGTACTGCGGCTATGTTTGAAGCTAGAAAAGTACGGAATTCCTCTTCATTCATATTCACGGTGTGTCGAGTAGTCGATGCCATTTCCTTCAAAATAGTCAAATGGAACAAGTTAATCATACAGAATATTAAGAGTAGTTAATAGTATTTCGTAGCATAATATGAACTCATTTATAAAAGCTTTTTCTTCATATTAGCGTTTTATAAGTTTAAATTCGGGTAGTACCTAACCGTTAAGTTCATACTTAGTAGCTAATATATAATTCAACTACTACAATTCTATATGAAAAACTGATTATAATAATATTTCGCATTCAAACTTTTATACAATATTTTACAAACTTACAATACCGCTTATTTTACATAAAGCATGAAATATAGCACACAATAACTTTGATACAAGATAGTTGTGAAGATAATTCTAGCTAGTACACAAGTCGATCAGCAAAGGCAATAAAGACACGTAATTCATACGTCCAGAAACAAGTCATGCATTCTGGTTTTACTAGGACTACTTCCCATCCTTGGTCTTGTGGAACATAACCGTTATGGCCGTTGATAAGACAGCGTGTTGTAACGTCGTCAAAGGGACGAGGGTTAGGTAATGACCAACAGTCTCGTAATAACCTAAAAACCTCATTTCTTACCCTAATTACCGACTCCGTCACTTGTGGGAACGTTTTGTTTAATAGTTGTAGCCCGATGTTCTTTTTCTCACTTTGGTGAGAAGCGAACATTACTAACCCGTAAGCATAACATGCTTCTTTATGTTGCATGTTAGCCACTTTTTCTAAATCATGAAGTCCTATATTTGGATACATTAAGTCAAAATAATTTCTTAACCCGTTGCGTAAAATAGCATTTGGGTTCCCACACAATATATGCGTCAAAGTAAACACATCGTAACTTATGGGTTTCCCAATGTGATATCCCCCATCTTTCAAACGAAAGTCTCTTATAAACCAAGACATTCTTGGAACGTTCTTCGAATGTCTTACAAACTGATTTCGCCGTAAATAGTTGTGCCGAAGAATTCTGACCGACTCTAGACAAGATTTCGTCAATCATGTCTCCGGGTAGGTCTCATAAAATATTGGGTTGTCTATCCATTTTGTGTTTTTATACTGTAAAATAGACAAGAGTTAGATTCATAAAAAAAAATACTTATTAATACAAGCAATTTTTACATATATCATAAAGCATAAGCACACTATATTACATATATTACACCACACGAATACAACTATCTTATTCTGACTAGCTCGTTTCTTCTTCTTCTTCGGTTTTGGTTCGTTTTGCCAAGTTTCTAGGGATATATGATGTTCCCCTAATACGAGCTGTCGTTTTCCACAACGGTTTAGAAAAACCTGGTGGTTTAGAGGTTCCCAGGTCATTGTTATAACTTAAGGGCTTCGGGGGTTGACGATACATATAAAGCTCATCGGGGTTGGAATTAGAT
This sequence comes from Rutidosis leptorrhynchoides, assembly GCF_046630445.1. Classification (NCBI taxonomy): domain Eukaryota; kingdom Viridiplantae; phylum Streptophyta; class Magnoliopsida; order Asterales; family Asteraceae; genus Rutidosis; species Rutidosis leptorrhynchoides. The sequence goes on along the minus strand of NC_092342.1, from coordinate 138,032,772 downwards.
TTCTCTATTTTTATGCCCTTTCCCTTATTATTTTCTTTTGCCTTTTTAAATTCAGTTGGGGTAATTTCTATAACATCATCGGAATTCTCGTCGGAATCCGATTCATCGAAGAATTGGTAATCCTCACAATATTTTGCTTCCTTGGCGGAAACACCATTGACCATAATTAACCTTGGTCGGTTGGTTGAGGATTTTCTTTTACTTAACCGTTTTATTATTTCCCCCACTGGTTCTATTTCCTCCTCCGGTTCCTCCTCTTCCGGTTCTGATTCTTCTTTCGGTTCTGATTCTTCTTCCGGTTCTTCTTCGGGAACTTGTGAATCAGTCCAATATATATTCGACTCTTCGTTATTATTGGGTGAGTCAATGGGATTTGTGCTAGAGGTAGACATCTATCACACAATATCAAACATGTTAAGAGATTAATATATCACATAATATATACATGTTAATAATATATAGTTTTCAACAAAAATGTTAAGCAATCATTTTTAAAGAAAACACGGTCGAAGTCCAGACTCACTAATGCATCCTAACAAACTCGATTAGATACACTAATGCAAATTTCAGGTTCTCTAAGACCAACGCTCTGATACCAACTGAAATGTCCCGTTCTTATTGATTAAAAACGTTCCATATTAATTGATTTCGTTGCGAGATTTTGACCTCTATATGAGACGTTTTTCAAAGACTGCATTCATTTTTAAAACAAACCATAACCTTTATTTCATAAATAAAGGTTTAAAAAGCTTTATGTAGATTATCAAATAATGATAATCTAAAATATCCTGTTTACACACGACCATTACATAATGGTTTACAATACAAATATGTTACATCGAAATCAGTTTCTTGAATGCAGTTTTTACACAATATCATGCAAACATGGACTCCAAATCTTGTCCTTATTTTAGTATGCAACAGCGGAAGCTCTTAGTATTCACCTGAAAATAAACATGCTTTAAATATCAACAAAAATGTTGGTGAGTTATAGGTTTAACCTATATATATCAAATCGTAACAATAGACCACAAGATTTCATATTTCAATACACATCCCATACATAGAGATAAAAATCATTCATATGGTGAACACCTGGTAACCGACATTAACAAGATGCATATATAAGAATATCCCCATCATTCTTGGACACCCTTCGGATATGATATAAATTTCTAAGTACTAAAGCATCCGGTACTTTGGATGGGGTTTGTTAGGCCCAAAAGATCTATCTTTAGGATTCGCGTCAATTAGGGTGTCTGTTCCCTAATTCTTAGATTACCAGACTTAATAAAAAGGGGCATATTCGATTTCGATAATTCAACCATAGAATGTAGTTTCACGTACTTGTGTCTATTTTGTAAATCATTTATAAAACCTGCATGTATTCTCATCCCAAAAATATTAGATTTTAAAAGTGGGACTATAACTCACTTTCACAGATTTTTACTTCGTCGGGAAGTAAGACTTGGCCACTGGTTGATTCACGAACCTATAACAATATATACATATATATCAAAGTATGTTCAAAATATATTTACAACATTTTTAATATATTTTGATGTTTTAAGTTTATTAAGTCAGCTGTCCTCGTTAGTAACCTACAACTAGTTGTCCACAGTTAGATGTACATAAATAAATCGATAAATATTATCTTGAATCAATCCATGACCCAGTGTATACGTATCTCAGTATTGATCACAACTCAAACTATATATATTTTGGAATCAACCTCAACCCTGTATAGCTAACTCCAACATTCACATATAGAGTGTCTATGGTTGTTCCGAAATATATATAGATGTGTCGACATGATAGGTCGAAACATTGTATACGTGTCTATGGTATCTCAAGATTACATAATATACAATACAAGTTGATTAAGTTATGGTTGGAATAGATTTGTTACCAATTTTCACGTAGCTAAAATGAGAAAAATTATCCAATCTTGTTTTACCCATAACTTCTTCATTTTAAATCCGTTTTGATTGAATCAAATTGCTATGGTTTCATATTGAACTCTATTTTATGAATCTAAATAGAAAAAGTATAGGTTTATAGTCGGAAAAATAAGTTACAAGTCGTTTTTGTAAAGGTAGTCATTTCAGTCGAAAGAACGACGTCTAGATGACCATTTTAGAAAACATACTTCCACTTTGAGTTTAATCATAATTTTTGGATATAGTTTCATGTTCATAATAAAAATCATTTTCCCAGAATAACAACTTTTAAATCAAAGATTATCATAGTTTTTAATTAACTAACCCAAAACAGCCCGCGGTGTTACTACGACGTCGTAAATCCGGTTTTACGGTGTTTTTCGTGTTTCCAGGTTTTAAATCATTAAGTTAGCATATCATATAGATATAGAACATGTGTTTAGTTGATTTTAAAAGTCAAGTTAGAAGGATTAACTTTTATTTGCGAACAAGTTTAGAATTAACTAAACTATGTTCTAGTGATTCCAAGTTTAAACCTTCGAATAAGATAGCTTTATATGTATGAATCGAATGATGTTATGAACATGATTACTACCTCAAGTTCCTTGGATAAACCTACTGGAAATGAGAAAAATAGATCTAGCTTCAAAGGATCCTTGGATGGCTTGAAAGTTCTTGTGTTAGAAAAATAACCTACTGTAAGTAACAAAGGTTTCTTGATCTTGGAAGATTACTTGGAATGGATTTAGAAAACTTGGAAGTAAACTTGCAATCTTAGAAGTATTCTTGATTTTATGAAACTAGAACTTTTGGAATTTATGAAGAACACTTAGAACTTGAAGATAGAACTTGAGAGAGATCAATTAGATGAAGAAAATTGAAGAATGAAAGTGTTTGTAGGTGTTTTTGGTCATTGGTGTATGGATTAGATATAAAGGATATGTAATTTTGTTTTCATGTAAATAAGTCATGAATGATTACTCATATTTTTGTAATTTTATGAGATATTTCATGCTAGTTGCCAAATGATGGTTCCCACATGTGTTAGGTGACTCACATGGGCTGCTAAGATAAGAGCTGATTATTGGAGTGAATATACCAATAGTACATACATCTAAAAGTTGTGTATTGTACGAGTACGAATACGGGTGCATACAAGTAGAATTGTTGATGAAACTGAACGAAGATGTAATTGTAAGCATTTTTGTTAAGTAGAAGTATTTTGATAAGTGTCTTGAAGTCTTTCAAAAGTGTATGAATACATATTAAAACACTACATGTATATACATTTTAACTGAGTCGTTAAGTCATCGTTAGTCGTTACATGTAAATGTTGTTTTGAAACCTTTAGGTTAACGATCTTGTTGAATGTTGTTAACCCATTGTTTATTATAACAAATGAGATGTTAAATTGTTATATTATCATGATATTATAATATATAATATATCTTAGTATGATATATTTACAGTTAAATGTCGTTACAACGATAATCATTACATATATGTCTCTTTTCGAAATCATTAAGTTAGTAGTCTTATTTTTACATATGTATTTCATTGTTAATACACTTAATAATATATTTACTTATCATTTAACATAATTAACCAAGTGTATCAATATCTTAATATGATTCATATGTACCTAGTAAGACGTTGTTATAACGATAATCGTTATATATATCGTTTTCGAGTTTCTTAAATTAATAGTCTCATTTTTATGTATATAACTCATTGTTAAAATACCTAATGAGATACATACTTATAATAAAATCATGTTAACTATATATATAACCATATATATATGTCATCATATAGTTTTTACAAGTTTTAACGTTCGTGAATCACCGGTCAACTTGGCTGGTCAATTGTCTATATGAAACCTATTTCAATTAATCAAGTCTTAACAAGTTTGATTGCTTAACATGTTGGAAACACTTAATCATGTAAATAACAATTTCATTTAATATATATATAAACATGAAAAAGTTTGGGTCACTACAGGGAGCTCCTGTTTTGTTTGTCAAAAAGAAGGATGGTACATTTAGGTTGTGTATCGACTACCGAGAGTTGAACAAACTTACCATCAAGAACCGCTACCCACTACCGAGAATCGATGACTTATTTGATCAACTACAAGGCTCATCGGTTTATTCGAAGATTGATTTACGTTCTGGGTATCATCAAATGCGGGTGAAGGAGGATGATATTCCAAAGATTGCTTTTAGGAGGCGTTACGGTCATTACGAGTTTATGGTTATACCGTTTGGATTGACGAACGCACCAGCTATGTTCATGGAATTCATGAACTGAGTATGTGGGCCATAGCTTGACAAGTTTGTCATTGTTTTCATCGATGACATACTTATTTACTCGAAGAACGATCAAGAGCATGAAGAACATTTAAGAAAAGTGCTAGAGTTGCCGAGAAAAGAAAAACTGTACGGTAAGTTTTCAAAGTGTGCATTTTGGTTGGAAGAAGTTCAATTCCTCGGTCACATAGTGAACAAAGAAGGTATTCAGGTGGATCCAGCGAAGATTGAAATCGTTGAAAAATGGGAAACCCCGAAAACTCTGAAGCATATACGCTAATTTTTAGGACTAGCTGGTTACTACAGAAGGTTCATCCAAGATTTTTCCAGAATAGCAAAACCCTTGACTGCATTAACGCATAAAGGGAGGAAATTTGAATGGAAGGATGAATAAGAGAAAGCGTTTCAATTGTTAAAGAAAAAGTTAACTACGACACCTATATTGTCATTACCTGAAGGGAATGATGATTTTGTGATATATTGTGACGCTTCAAAACAAGGTCTCGGTTGTGTATTAACGCAACGAACGAAGGTAATTGCTTATGCGTCTAGACAATTGAAAATTCACGAGCAGAATTATACGACGTATGATTTGGAATTAGGCACGGTTGTTTTTGCATTAAAGACTTAGAGGCACTACTTATATGGGGTCAAAAGTGTTATATATACTGACCATAAAAGTCTTCAACATATATTTAATCAGAAATAAATGAGCATGAGGTAGCGCAGGTGGATTGAATTGTTGAATGATTACGACTTTGAGATTCGTTACCACCCGGGGAAGGCGAATGTGGTAGCCGACGCTTTGAGTAGAAAGGACAGAGAACCCATTCGAGTAAAAGCTATGAATATAATGATGCACAATAACCTTACTACTCAAATAAAGGAGGCGCAACAAGGAGTTTTAAAAGAGGGAAATTTTAAGGATGAAATACCCAAAGGATCGGAGAAGCATCTTAATATTCGGGAAGACAGAACCCGGTATAGGGCTGAAAGAATTTGGGTACCAAAATTTGGAGATATGAGAGAAATGGTACTTAGAGAAGCTCATAAAACCAGATACTCAATACATCCTGGAACGGGGAAGATGTACAAAGATCTCAAGAAAAATTTTTGGTGGCCAGGTATGAAAGCTGATGTTTCTAAATACGTAGAGGAATGTTTGACGTGTTCTAAGGTCAAAGCTGAGCATCAGAAACCATCAGGTCTACTTCAATAACCTAAAATCCCAGAATGGAAATGGGAAAACATTACCATGGATTTCATCACTAAATTACCAAGGACTGCAAGTGGTTTTGATACTATTTGGGTAATAGTTGATCATCTCACCAAATCAGCACACTTCCTGCCAATAAGAGAAGAAGACAAGATGGAGAAGTTAGCACGATTGTATTTGAAGGAAGTCATCTCAAGACATGGAATACCAATCTCTATTATCTCCGATAGGGATGGCAGATTTATTTCAAGATTCTGGTAGACATTACAGCAAGCATTAAGAACTCGTCTAGACATGAGTACTGCCTATCATCCACAAACTGATGGGCAGAGCCAAAGGACGATACAAACACTTGAAGACATGCTACGAGCATGTGTTATTGATTTCGGAAACAGTTGGGATCGACACTGTAGTGACCCGAACTTTTCCATGTTTATATATATTAATTGAGATTGATATTTACATGATTAAATGTTTCCAACATGTTAAGCAATTAAACTTGTTAAGACTTGATTAATTGAAATATGTTTCATATAGACAATTGACCACCCAAGTTGACCGGTGATTCACGAACGTTAAAACTTGTAAAAACTATACGCTGACATATATAAGATTATATATATAGTTAACATGTTTTTATTATAAGTATGTATCTCATTAGGTATTTTAACAATGAGTTATATACATAAAAATGAGACCATTAATTTAAGAAACTCGAAAACGATATATATAACGATTATCGTTATAACAACGTCTTACTAGGTACATATGAATCATATTAAGATATTGATACACTTGGTTAATTATGTTAAATGATAAGTAAATATATTATTAAGTGTATTAACAATGAAATACATATGTAAAAATAAAACTACTAACTTAATGATTTCGAAACGAGACATATATGTAACGATTATCGTTGTAACAACATTTAACTGTATATACATCATACTAAGATATATTATATATCATAATATCATGATAATATAATAATTTAACATCTCATTTGTTATAATAAACAATGGGTTAACAACATTCATGTAGTGACCCGAACTTTTCCATGTTTATATATATTAATTGAGATTGATATTTACATGATTAAATGTTTCCAACATGTTAAGCAATCAAACTTATTAAGACTTGATTAATTGAAATATGTTTCATATAGACAATTGACCACCCAAGTTGACCGGTGATTCACGAACGTTAAAACTTGTAAAAACTATATGATGACATATATATGGATATATATATATAGTTAACATGATACTATGATAAGTAAACATATCATTAAGTGTATTAACAATGAACTACATATGTAAAAACAAGACTACTAACTTAATGATTTTTAAACGAGACATATATGTAACGATTATCGTTGTAAAGACATTTAATGTATATATATCAAGAGATATTCATACATGATAATATCATGATAATATAATAATTTAAAATCTCATTTGATATTATAAACATTGGGTTAACAACATTTAACAAGATCGTTAACCTAAAGGTTTCAAAACAACACTCACATGTAACGACTAACGATGACTTAACGACTCAGTTAAAATGTATATACATGTAGTGTTTTAATATGTATTTATACACTTTTGAAAGACTTCAATACACTTATCAAAATACTTCTACTTAACAAAAATGCTTACAATTACATCCTCGTTCAGTTTCATCAACAATTCTACTCGTATGCACCCGTATTCGTACTCGTACAATACACAGCTCTTAGATGTATGTACTATTGGTATATACACTCCAATGATCAGCTCTTAGCAGCCCATGTGAGTCACCTAACACATGTGGGAACCATCATTTGGCAACTAGCATGAAATATCTCATAAAATTACAAAAATATGAGTAATCATTCATGACTTATTTACATGAAAACAAAATTACATATCCTTTATATCTAATCCATACACCAACGACCAAAAACACCTACAAACACTTTCATTCTTCAATTTTCTTCATCTAATTGATCTCTCTCAAGTTCTATCTTCAAGTTCTAAGTGTTCTTCATAAATTCTACAAGTTCTAGTTACATAAAATCAAGAATACTTTCAAGTTTGCTAGCTCACTTCCAATCTTGTAAGGTGATCATCCAACCTCAAGAAATCTTTGTTTCTTACAGTATGTTATCATTCTAATACAAGGTAATAATCATATTCAAACTTTGCTTCAATTTCTATAACTATAACAATCTTATTTCAAGTGATGATCTTACTTGAACTTGTTTTCGTGTCATGATTCTGCTTCAAGAACTTCGAGCCATCCAAGGATCCGTTGAAGCTAGATCCATTTTTCTCTTTTCCAGTAGGTTTATCCAAGGAACTTAAGGTAGTAATGATGTTCATAACATCATTCGATTCATACATATAAAGCTATCTTATTCGAAGGTTTAAACTTGTAATCACTAGAACATAGTTTAGTTAATTCTAAACTTGTTCGCAAACAAAAATTAAACCTTCTAACTTGACTTTTAAAATCAACTAAAAACATGTTCTATATCTATATGATATGCTAACTTAATGATTTAAAACCTGGAAACACGAAAAACACTGTAAAACTGGATTTACGCCGTCGTAGTAACACCGCGGGCTGTTTTGGGTTAGTTAAATAAAAACTATGATAAACTTTGATTTAAAATTTGTTATTCTGAGAAAATGATTTTTATTATGAACATGAAACTATATCCAAAAATTATGGTTAAACTCAAAGTAGAAGTATGTTTTCTAAAATGGTCATCTAGACGTCGTTCTTTCGACTAAAATGACTACCTTTACAAAAATGACTTGTAACTTATTTTTCCGACTATAAACCTATACTTTTTCTGTTTAGATTCATAAAATAGAATTCAATATGAAACCATAGCAATTTGATTCACTCAAAACGGATTTAAAATGAAGAAGTTATGGGTAAAACAAGATTGGATAATTTTTCTCATTTTAGCTACGTGAAAATTGGTAACAAATCTATTCCAACCATAACTTAATCAACTTGTATTGTATATTATGTAATCTTGAGATACCATAGACACGTATACAATGTTTCGACCTATCATGTCGACACATCTATATATATTTCGGAACAACCATAGACACTCTATATGTGAATGTTGGAGTTAGCTATACAGGGTTGAGGTTGATTCCAAAATATATATAGTTTGAGTTGTGATCGATACTGAGATACGTATACACTGGGTCGTGGATTGATTCAAGATAATATTTATCGATTTATTTTTGTACATCTAACTGTGGACAACTAGTTGTAGGTTACTAACGAGGACAGCTGACTTAATAAACTTAAAACATCAAAATATATTAAAAGTGTTGTAAATATATTTTATACATACTTTGATATATATATGTATATATTGTTATAGGTTCGTGAATCAACCAGTGGCCAAGTATTACTTCCCGACGAAGTAAAAATCTGTGAAAGTGAGTTATAGTCCCACTTTTAAAATCTAATATTTTTGGGATGAGAATACATGCAGGTTTTATAAATGATTTACAAAATAGACACTAGTACGTGAAACTACATTCTATGGTTGAATTATCGAAATCGAATATGCCCCTTTTTATTAAGTCTGGTAATCTAAGAATTAGGGAACAGACACCCTAATTGACGCGAATCCTAAAGATAGATCTATTGGGCCTAACAAACCCCATCCAAAGTACCGGATGCTTTAGTACTTCGAAATTTATATCATATCCGAAGGGTGTCCCGGAATGATGGGGATATTCTTATATATGCATCTTGTTAATGTCGGTTACCAGGTGTTCACCATATGAATGACTTTTATCTCTATGTATGGGATGTGTATTGAAATGTGAAATCTTGTGGTCTATTATTATGATTTGATATATATAGGTTAAACCTATAACTCACCAACATTTTTGTTGACGTTTTAAGCATGTTTATTCTCAGGTGATTATTAAGAGCTTCCGCTGTCGCATACTTAAATAAGGACGAGATTTGGAGTCCATGCTTGTATGATATTGTGTAAAAACTGCATTCAAGAAACTTATTTTGTTGTAACATATTTGTATTGTAAACCATTATGTAATGGTCGTGTGTAAACAGGATATTTTAGATTATCATTATTTGATAATCTACGTAAAGCTTTTTAAACCTTTATTGATGAAATAAAGGTTATGGTTTGTTTTAAAATGAATGCAGTCTTTGAAAAACGTCTCATATAGAGGTCAAAACCTCGCAACGAAATCAATTAATATGGAACGTTTTTAATCAATAAGAACGGGACATTTCAGTTGGTATCCGAGCGTTGGTCTTAGAGAACCAGAATTTTGCATTAGTGTGTCTTATCGAGTTTGTTAGGATGCATTAGTGAGTCTGGACTTCGACCGTGTTTACTTGAAAAATGATTGCTTAACAAATTTTGTTGGAAACTATATATTTTTAACATGTGAATATTATGTGATATATTAATATCTTAACGCGTTTGATATTATGTGATAGATGTCTACCTCTAGAACAAGTCCCATTGACTCACCTAATAATAATGAAGAGTCAAATGTAAATTGGAATGATTCGTGGACTGATTCACAAGTTCCCGAAGAGGAACCGGAAGAAGAGTCGGAACCGGAAGAAGAATCGGAACCGGAAGAAGAATCAGAACCAGATGAAGAAATAGAACCGGTGGGGGAAATAATAAAACGGTTAAGTAAAAGAAAATCCTCAACCAACCGACCAAGGTTAATTATGGTCAATGGTGTTTCCGCCAAGGAAGCAAAATATTGGGAGGATTACCAATTCTCCGATGAATCGGATTCCGACGAGAATTCCGATGATGTTATAGAAATTACCCCAACTGAATTTAAAAAGGCAAAAGAAAATAATAAGGGAAAGGGCATAAAAATAGAGAAATCTAATTCCAACCCCGATGAACTTTATATGTATCGTCAACCCCCGAAGTCCTTAAGTTGTAACAATGACCCGGGAACCTCTAAACCACCAGGTTTTTCTAAACCAATGTGGAAAATTACGGCTCGTATTAGGGGAACATCATATATCCCTAGAAACTTGGCAAAACGAACCAAAACCGAAGAAGAAGAAACAAGCGAGTCGGAATAAGATAGTTGTATTCTTGTGGTGTAATATATGTAATATAGTGTGCTTATGCTTTATGATATATGTAAAAATTGCTTGTATTAATAAGTATTTTTTTTTTTTATGAATCTAACTCTTGTCTATTTTACAGTATAAAAACACAAAATGGATAGACAACCCAATATTTTAAGAGACCTACCCGGAGACATGATTGATGAAATCTTGTCTAGAGTCGGTCAGAATTCTTCGGCACAACTATTTAAGGCGAGATCAGTTTGTAAGACATTCGAAGAACGTTCCAAGAATGCCTTGGTTTATAAAAGGCTTTCGTTCAAAAGATGGGGGATATCACATTGGGAAATCCATAAGTTACGATGTGTTTACTTTGACGCATATATTGCGGGGAACCCAAATGCTATTTTACGCAATGGGTTAAGAAATTATTTTGACTCAATATATCCGAATATTGGACTTCGTGATTTAGAAAAAGCGGCTAACATGCAACATAAAGAAGCATGTTATGCTTACGGATTAGTAATGTTCGCTTCTCACCAAAGTGAGAACAAGAACATCGGGCTACAACTATTAAACAAAATGTTTTCACAAGTGACGGAGTCGGTAATTGGGGTAAGAAATGAGATTTTTAGATTGTTACGGGACTGTTGGACATTACGTAACCCTCGTCCCTTTGACGACGTTACAACACGCTGTCTTATCAACGGCCATAACGGTTATGTTCCACAAGACCAAGGATGGGAAGTAATCCTAGTAAAACCAGAATGCATGACTTGTTTCTGGACGTATGAATTACGTGTCTTTATTGCCTTTGCTGAACGACTTGTGTACTAGCTAGAATTATCTTCACAACCATCTTGTATCAAATTTATTGTGTGCTATATTTCATGCTATATGTAAAATAAGCGGTATTGTAAGTTTGTAAAATATTTTGTAAAAGTTTGAACGCGAAATATTATTACAATCAGTTTTTCATATAGAATTGTAGTAGTTGAATTGTATATTAGCTACTAAGTATGAACTTAACGGGTAGGTGCTACCCGAATTTAAACTTATAAAACGCTAATATGAAGAAAAAGCTTTTATAAATGAGTTCATATTATGCTACGAAATACTATTAACTACTCTTAATATTATGTATGATTAACTTGTTCCATTTGATTATTTTGAAGGAAATGGCACCGACTACTCGACACACCGTGAATATGAATGAAGAGGAATTCCGTACTTTTCTAGCTTCAAACATAGCCACAGTACAGGCTGCGCTACATACCAACAATAACCTTGGATCTAGCATTACAGGAAATCGTGTAGGATGCACCTACAAAGAATTCACTGCCTGCAAACCTTTGGAATTTGATGAAACCAAAGGACCGATCGGATTGAAACGGTGGACCGAGAAGGTCGAATCGGTGTTTGCCATAAGTAAGTGTATTGAAGAGGACAAAGTGAAGTACACTACGCATACCTTCACAGGTTCTGCGTTAACATGGTGGAATACCTATCTAGAGCAAGTGGGACAAGACGATGCGTACGCACTACCGTGGTCAGCATTCAAGCACTTGATGAATGAGAAGTACCGTCCCAGAACCGAGGTCAATAAGCTCAAGACAGAACTTAGAGGGTTACGAACCCAAGGATTTGATATTACCACGTACGAAAGACGATTCACAGAATTGTGCTTATTGTGCCCGAGAGCATTCGAAGATGAGGAAGAGAAGATCGACGCGTTTGTGAAAGGATTACCGGAAAGAATCCAAGAAGATATAAGTTCACACGAGCCCGCCTCCATACAACATGCATGTAGAATGGCTCACAAACTAGTGAACCAGATTGAAGAAAGAATTAAAGAACAGACTGCTGAAGAGGCCAATGTGAAGCAAGTCAAAAGAAAGTGGGAGGAAAACGGTGATAAGAATCACCAATACAACAACAACAGCAATTACAACAATAATCGCAACAATTATCCCAACAATCGCAACATCAATCGCAACTACAACAAACGGCCCAACAACAACAACAACAGCAACTACAACAATCATCCCAACAACAATAATAACCGCAACAACAACAACAATCAGAAGCAGCTATGCCAAAGGTGTGAAAAGTATCACTCGGGGTTCTGCACCAAATTTTGCAACAAGTGTAAAAGAAATGGTCATAGTGCGGCGAAGTGTGAGGTCTACGGACCAGGGGTTAATAGAACGAAAGGAATAAATGGTGTCGGAACGAGTAATGGCGGAGCAAGTAGTGTCGGAGCAAGTTATGCCAATGTAGTTTGTTATAAATGTGGAAAACCGGGCCACATTATTAGAAATTGCCCGAACCAGGAGAACACGAATGGACAAGGCCGCGGAATAGTTTTCAATATTAATGCGGCAGAGGCACAGGAAGACCCGGAGCTTGTTACGGGTACGTTTCTTATTGACAATAATTCTGCTTACGTTTTATTTGATTCGGGTGTGGATAGAAGCTATATGAGTAGAGATTTTTGTGCTAAATTAAGTTGTCCATTGACGCCTTTGGATAGTAAATTTTTACTCGAATTAGCAAATGGTAAATTAATTTCAGCAGATAATATATGTCGGAATCGAGAAATTAAACTGGTTAGCGAAACATTTAAGATTGATTTGATACCAGTAGAGTTAGGGATTTTTGATGTGATAATCGGTATGGACTGGTTGAAAGAAGTGAAAGCAGAGATCGTTTGTTATAAAAATGCAATTCGCATTATACGAGAAAAAGGAAAACCCTTAATGGTGTACGGAGAAAAGGGCAACACGAAGCTACATATTATTACTAATTTGAAGGCACAAAAACTAATAAGAAAAGGTTGCTATGCTGTTCTAGCACACGTCGAGAAAGTACAAACTGAAGAAAAGAGCATCAATGATGTTCCCATTGCAAAAGAATTTCCTGATGTATTTCCGAAAGAATTACCGGGATTACCCCCACATCGATCCGTTGAATTTCAAATAGATCTTGTACCAGGAGCTGCACCAATAGCTCGTGCTCCTTACAGACTCGCACCCAGCGAGATGAAAGAACTGCAAAGCCAATTACAAGAACTTTTAGAGCGTGGTTTCATTCGACCAAGCACATCACCGTGGGGAGCTCCTGTTTTGTTTGTCAAGAAGAAAGATGGTACATTCAGGTTGTGTATCGACTACCGGGAGTTGAACAAACTTACCATCAAGAACCGCTACCCACTACCGAGAATCGACGACTTATTTGATCAACTACAAGGCTCATCTGTTTATTCAAAGATTGACTTACGTTCCGGGTATCATCAAATGCGGGTGAAAGAAGATGATATTCCAAAGACTGCTTTCAGAACATGTTACGGTCATTACGAGTTTATGGTCATGCCGTTTGGTTTAACTAATGCACCAGCTGTGTTCATGGACCTTATGAACCGAGTGTGTGAACCATACCTTGACAAGTTTGTCATTGTTTTCATTGATGACATACTTATTTACTCAAAGAATGACCAAGAACACGGTGAACATTTAAGAAAGGTGTTAGAAGTATTGAGGAAGGAAGAATTGTACGCTAAATTTTCAAAGTGTGCATTTTGGTTGGAAGAAGTTCAATTCCTCGGTCACATAGTGAACAAAGAAGGTATTAAGGTGGATCCGGCAAAGATAGAAACTGTTTAAAAGTGGGAAGCCCCAAAACTCCGAAACACATACGCCAATTTTTAGGACTAGCTGGTTACTACAGAAGGTTCATCCAAGACTTTTCCAGAATAGCAAAACCCTTGACTGCATTAACGCATAAAGGGAAGAAATTTGAATGGAAGGATGAACAAGAGAAAGCGTTTCAGTTATTGAAGAAAAAGCTAACTACGGCACCTATATTGTCATTGCCTGAAGGGAATGATGATTTTGTGATTTATTGTGACGCATCAAAGCAAGGTCTCGGTTGTGTATTAATGCAACGAACGAAGGTGATTGCTTATGCATCTAGACAATTGAAGATTCACGAGCAAAATTATACGACGCATGATTTGGAATTAGGCGCGGTTGTTTTTGCATTAAAGACTTGGAGGCACTACTTATATGGGGTCAAAAGTATTATATATACCGACCACAAAAGTCTTCAACACATATTTAATCAGAAACAACTGAATATGAGGCAACGTAGGTGGATTGAATTGTTGAATGATTACGACTTTGAGATTCGTTACCACCCGGGGAAGGCAAATGTGGTAGCCGATGCCTTGAGCAGGAAGGACAGAGAACCCATTCGAGTAAAATCTATGAATATAATGATTCATAATAACCTTACTACTCAAATAAAGGAGGCGCAACAAGGAGTTTTAAAAGAGGGAAATTTAAAGGATGAAATACCCAAAGGATCAGAGAAGCATCTTAATATTCGGGAAGACGGAACCCGGTATAGGGCTGAAAGGATTTGGGTACCAAAATTTGGAGATATGAGAGAAATGGTACTTAGAGAAGCTCATAAAACCAGATACTCAATACATCCTGGAACGGGGAAGATGTACAAGGATCTCAAGAAACATTTTTGGTGGCCGGGTATGAAAGCCGATGTTGCTAAATACGTAGGAGAATGTTTGACGTGTTCTAAGGCAAAGCTGAGCATCAGAAACCATCAGGTCTACTTCAACAACCCGAAATCCCAGAATGGAAATGGGAAAACATTACCATGGATTTCATCACTAAATTGCCAAGGACTGCAAGTGGTTTTGATACTATTTGGGTAATAGTTGATCGTCTCACCAAATCAGCACACTTCCTGCCAATAAGAGAAGATGACAAGATGGAGAAGTTAGCATGACTGTATATGAAGGAAGTCGTCTCCAGACATGGAATACCAATCTCTATTATCTCTGATAGGGATGGCAGATTTATTTCAAGATTCTGGCAGACATTACAGCAAGCATTAGGAACTCGTCTAGACATGAGTACTACCTATCATCCACAAACTGATGGGCAGAGCGAAAGGACGATACAAACGCTTGAAGACATGCTACGAGCATGTGTTATTGATTTCGGAAACAGTTGGGATCGACATCTACCGTAAGAAGAATTTTCCTACAACAACAGCTACCATTCAAGCATTGAGATGGCGCTGTTTGAAGCACTTTATGGTAGAAAGTGCAGGTCTCCGATTTGTTGGAGTGAAGTGGGGGATAGACAGATTACGGGTCCGGAGATTATACAAGAAACTACCGAGAAGATCATCCAAATTCAACAACGGTTGAAAACCGCCCAAAGTCGACAAAAGAGCTACGCTGACATTAAAAGAAAAGATATAGAATTTGAAATTGGAGAGATGGTCATGCTTAAAGTTGCACCTTGGAAAGGCGTTGTTCGATTTGGTAAACGAGGGAAATTAAATCCAAGGTATATTGGACCATTCAAGATTATTGATCGTGTCGGACCAGTAGCTTACCGACTTGAGTTACCTCAACAGCTCGCGACTGTACATAACACTTTCCACGTCTCGAATTTGAAGAAATGTTTTGCTAAAGAAGATCTCACTATTCTGTTAGATGAAATCCAAATCAACGAAAAACTTCAATTCATCGAAGAACCCGTCGAAATAATGGATCGTGAGGTTAAAAGACTTAAGCAAAACAAGATACCAATTGTTAAGGTTCGATGGAATGCTCGTAGAGGACCCGAGTTCACCTGGGAGCATGAAGATCAGATGAAGAAGAAATACCCGCATCTATTTCCAGAAGATTCGTCAACACCTTCAACAGCTTAAAATTTCGGGACGAAATTTATTTAACGGGTAGGTACTGTAGTGACCCGAACTTTTCCATGTTTATATATATTAATTGAGATTGATATTTACATGATTAAATGTTTCCAACATGTTAAGAAATCAAACTTATTAAGACTTGATTAATTGAAATATGTTTCATATAGACAATTGACCACCCAAGTTGACCGGTGATTCACGAACGTTAAAACTTGTAAAAACTATATGATGACATATATATGGATATATATATATATAGTTAACATGATACTATGATAAGTAAACATATCATTAAGTGTATTAACAATGAACTACATATGTAAAAACAAGACTACTAACTTAATGATTTTTAAACGAGACATATATGTAACGATTATCGTTGTAAAGACATTTAATGTATATATATCAAGAGATATTCATACATGATAATATCATGATAATATAATAATTTAAAATCTCATTTGATATTATAAACATTGGGTTAACAACATTTAACAAGATCGTTAACCTAAAGGTTTCAAAACAACACTTACATGTAACGACTAACGATGACTTAACGACTCAGTTATAATGTATATACATGTAGTGTTTTAATATGTATTTATACACTTTTGAAAGACTTCAATACACTTATCAAAATACTTCTACTTAACAAAAATGCTTACAATTACATCCTCGTTCAGTTTCATCAACAATTCTACTCGTATGCACCCGTATTCGTATTCGTACAATACACAGCTCTTAGATGTATGTACTATTGGTATATACACTCCAATGATCAGCTCTTAGCAGCCCATGTGAGTCACCTAACACATGTGGGAACCATCATTTGGCAACTAGCATGAAATATCTCATAAAATTACAAAAATATGAGTAATCATTCATGACTTATTTACATGAAAACAAAATTACATATCCTTTATATCTAATCCATACACCAACGACCAAAAACACCTACAAACACTTTCATTCTTCAATTTTCTTCATCTAATTGATCTCTCTCAAGTTCTATCTTCAAGTTCTAAGTGTTCTTCATAAATTCTACAAGTTCTAGTTACATAAAATCAAGAATACTTTCAAGTTTGCTAGCTCACTTCCAATCTTGTAAGGTGATCATCCAACCTCAAGAAATCTTTGTTTCTTACAGTAGGTTATCATTCTAATACAAGGTAATAATCATATTCAAACTTTGCTTCAATTTCTATAACTATAACAATCTTATTTCAAGTGATGATCTTACTTGAACTTGTTTTCGTGTCATGATTCTGCTTCAAGAACTTCGAGCCATCCAAGGATCCGTTGAAGCTAGATCCATTTTTATCTTTTCCAGTAGGTTTATCCAAGGAACTTAAGGTAGTAATGATGTTCATAACATCATTCGATTCATACATATAAAGCTATCTTATTCGAAGGTTTAAACTTGTAATCACTAGAACATAGTTTAGTTAATTCTAAACTTGTTCGCAAACAAAAATTAAACCTTCTAAATTGACTTTTAAAATCAACTAAAAACATGTTCTATATCTATATGATATGCTAACTTAATGATTTAAAACCTGGAAACACGAAAAACACTGTAAAACCGGATTTACGCCGTCGTAGTAACACCGCGGGCTGTTTTGGGTTAGTTAAATAAAAACTATGATAAACTTTGATTTAAAAGTTGTTATTCTGAGAAAATGATTTTTATTATGAACATGAAACTATATCCAAAAATTATGGTTAAACTCAAAGTAGAAGTATGTTTTCTAAAATGGTCATCTAGACGTCGTTCTTTCGACTTAAATGACTACCTTTACAAAAATGACTGGTAACTTATTTTTCCGACTATAAACCTATACTTTTTCTGTTTAGATTCATAAAATAGAGTTCAATATGAAACCATAGCAGTTTGATTCACTCAAAACGGATTTAAAATGAAGAAGTTATGGGTAAAACAAGATTGGATAATTTTTCTCATTTTAGCTACGTGAAAATTGGTAACAAATCTATTCCAACCATAACTTAATCAACTTGTATTGTATATTATGTAATCTTGAGATACCATAGACACGTATACAATGTTTCGACCTATCATATCGACACATCTATATATATTTCGGAACAACCATAGACACTCTATATGTGAATGTTGGAGTTAGCTATACAGGGTTGAGGTTGATTCCAAAATATATATAGTTTGAGTTGTGATCAATACTGAGATACGTATACACTGGGTCATGGATTGATTCAAGATAATATTTATCGATTTATTTCTGTACATCTAACTGTGGACAACTAGTTGTAGGTTACTAACGAGGACAGCTGACTTAATAAACTTAAAGCATCAAAATATATTAAAAGTGTTGTAAATATATTTTGAACATACTTTGATATATATATGTATATATTGTTATAGGTTCGTGAATCAACCAGTGGCCAAGTATTACTTCCCGACGAAGTAAAAATCTGTGAAAGTGAGTTATAGTCCCACTTTTAAAATCTAATATTTTTGGGATGAGAATACATGCAGGTTTTATAAATGATTTACAAAATAGACACAAGTACGTGAAACTACATTCTATGGTTGAATTATCGAAATCGAATATGCCCCTTTTTATTAAGTCTGGTAATCTAAGAATTAGGGAATAGACACCCTAATTGACGCGAATCCTAAAGATAGATCTATTGGGCCTAACAAACCCCATCCAAAGTACCGGATGCTTTAGTACTTCGAAATTTATATCATATCCGAAGGGTGTCCCGGAATGATGGGGATATTCTTATATATGCATCTTGTTAATGTCGGTTACCAGGTGTTCACCATATGAATGACTTTTATCTCTATGTATGGGATGTGTATTGAAATGTGAAATCTTGTGGTCTATTATTATGATTTGATATATATAGGTTAAACCTATAACTCACCAACATTTTTGTTGACGTTTTAAGCATGTTTATTCTCAGGTGATTATTAAGAGTTTCCGCTGTCGCATACTTAAATAAGGACGAGATTTGGAGTCCATGCTTGTATGATATTGTGTAAAAACTGCATTCAAGAAACTTATTTTGTTGTAACATATTTGTATTGTAAACCATTATGTAATGGTCGTGTGTAAACAGGATATTTTAGATTATTATTATTTGATAATCTACGTAAAGCTTTTTAAACCTTTATTGATGAAATAAAGGTTATGGTTTGTTTTAAAATGAATGCAGTCTTTGAAAAACGTCTCATATAGAGGTCAAAACCTCGCAACGAAATCAATTAATATGGAACGTTTTTAATCAATAAGAACGGGACATTTCAATTCAACAAGATCGTTAACCTAAAGGTTTCAAAACAACGTTTACATGTAACGACTAACGATGACTTAACGACTCAGTTAAAATGTATATACATGTAGTGTTTTAATATGTATTCATACACTTTTGAAAGACTTCAAGACACTTATCAAAATACTTCTACTTAACAAAAATGCTTACAATTACATCCTCGTTCAGTTTCATCAACAATTCTACTCGTATGCACCCGTATTCGTACTCGTACAATACACAGCTTTTAGATGTATGTACTATTGGTATATACACTCAATGATCAGCTCTTAGCAGCCCATGTGAGTCACCTAACACATGTGGGAACCATCATTTGGCAACTAGCATGAAATATCTCATAAAATTACAAAAATATGAGTAATCATTCATGACTTATTTACATGAAAACAAAATTAAATATCCTTTATATCTAATCCATACACCAACGACCAAAAACACCTACAAACACTTTCATTCTTCAATTTTCTTCATCTAATTGATCTCTCTCAAGTTCTATCTTCAAGTTCTAAGTGTTCTTCATATATTCTACAAGTTCTAGTTACATAAAATCAAGAATACTTTCAAGTTTGCTAGCTCACTTCCAATATTGTAAGGTGATCATCCAACCTCAAGAAATCTTTGTTTCTTACAGTAGGTTATCATTCTAATACAAGGTAATAATCATATTCAAACTTTGGTTCAATTTCTATAACTATAACAATCTTATTTCAAGTGATGATCTTACTTGAACTTGTTTTCGTGTCATGATTCTGCTTCAAGAACTTCGAGCCATCCAAGGATCCGTTGAAGCTAGATCTATTTTTCTCTTTTCCAGTAGGTTTATCCAAGGAACTTAAGGTAGTAATGATGTTCATAACATCATTCGATTCATATATATAAAACTATCTTATTCGAAAGTTTAAACTCGTAATCACTAGAACATAGTTTAGTTAATTCTAAACTTGTTCGCAAACAAAAGTTAATCCTTATAACTTGAATTTTAAAATTAACTAAACACATGTTCTATATCTATATGATATGCTAACTTAATGATTTAAAACCTGGAAACACGAAAAACACCGTAAAATCGGATTTACGCCGTCGTAGTAACACCGCGGGCTGTTTTGGGTTAGTTAATTAAAAACTATGATAAACTTTGATTTAAAAGTTGTTATTCTGAGAAAATGATTTTTATTATGAACATGAAACTATATCCAAAAATTATGGTTAAACTCAAAGTGGAAGTCTCTAAAATGGTCATCTAGACGTCGTTCTTTCGACTGAAATGACTACCTTTACAAAAATGGCTTGTAACTTATTTTTCCGACTATAAACCTATACTTTTTCTGTTTAGATTCATAAAATAGGGTTCAATATGAAACCATAGCAATTTGATTCACTCAAAACGGATTTAAAATGAAGAAGTTATGGGTAAAACAAGATTGGATAATTTTTCTCATTTTAGCTACGTGAAAATTGGTAACAAATCTATTCCAACCATAACTTAATCAACTTGTATTGTATATTATGTAATCTTGAGATACCATAGACACGTATACAATGTTTCGACCTATCATGTCGACACATCTATATATATTTCGGAACAACCATAGACACTCTATATGTGAATGTTGGAGTTAGCTATACAGGGTTGAGGTTGATTCCAAAATATATATAGTTTGAGTTGTGATCAATACTAAGATACGTATACACTGGGTCGTGGATTGATTCAAGATAATATTTATTGATTTATTTCTGTACATCTAACTGTGGACAACTAGTTGTAGGTTACTAACGAGGACAGCTGACTTAATAAACTTAAAACATCAAAATATATTAAAAGTGTTGTAAATATATTTTGAACATACTTTGATATATATGTATATATTGTTATAGGTTCGTGAATCAACCAGTGGCCAAGTCTTACTTCCCGACGAAGTAAAAATCTGTGAAAGTGAGTTATAGTCCCACTTTTAAAATCTAATATTTTTGGGATGAGAATACATGCAGGTTTTATAAATGATTTACAAAATAGACACAAGTACGTGAAACTACATTCTATGGTTGAATTATCGAAATCGAATATGCCCCTTTTTATTAAGTCTGGTAATCTAAGAATTAGGGAACATACACCCTAATTGACGCGAATCCTAAAGATAGATCTATCGGGCCCAACAAGCCCCATCTAAAGTACCGGATGCCTTAGTACTTCGAAATTTATATCATATCCGAAGGGTGTCCCGGAATGATGGGGATATTCTTATATATGCATCTTGTTAATGTCGGTTACCAGGTGTTCACCATATGAATGATTTTTTATCTCTATGTATGGGATGTGTATTGAAATATGAAATCTTGTGGTCTATTATTATGATTTGATATATATAGGTTAAACCTATAACTCACCAACATTTTTGTTGACGTTTTAAGCATGTTTATTCTCAGGTGATTATTAAGAGCTTCTGCTGTCGCATACTTAAATAAGGACGAGATTTGGAGTCCATGCTTGTATGATATTGTGTAAAAACTGCATTCAAGAAACTTATTTTGTTGTAACATATTTGTATTGTAAACCATTATGTAATGGTCGTGTGTAAACAGGATATTTTAGATTATCATTATTTGATAATCTACGTAAAGCTTTTTAAACCTTTATTGATGAAATAAAGGTTATGGTTTGTTTTAAAATGAATGCAGTCTTTGAAAAACGTCTCATATAGAGGTCAAAACCTCGCAACGAAATCAATTAATATGGAACGTTTTTAATCAATAAGAACGGGACATTTCAGTTGGTATCCGAGCGTTGGTCTTAGAGAACCAGAATTTTGCATTAGTGTGTCTTATCGAGTTTGTTAGGATGCATTAGTGAGTCTGGACTTCGACCGTGTTTACTTGAAAAATGATTGCTTAACAAATTTTGTTGGAAACTATATATTTTTAACATGTGAATATTATGTGATATATTAATCTCTTAACGCGTTTGATATTATGTGATAGATTTCTACCTCTAGAACAAGTCCCATTGACTCACCTAATAATAATGAAGAGTCGAATGTAAATTGGAATGATTCGTGGACTGATTCACAAGTTTCCGAAGAGGAACCAGAAGAAGAGTCGGAACCGGAAGAAGAATCGGAACCGGAAGAAGAATCGGAACCGGATGAAGAAATAGAACCGGTGGGGGAAATAATAAAACGGTTAAGTAAAAGAAAATCCTCAACCAATCGACCAAGGTTAATTATGGTCAATGGTGTTTCCGCCAAGGAAGCAAAATATTGGGAGGATTACCAATTCTCCGATGAATCGGATTCCGACAAGAATTCCGATGATGTTATAGAAATTACCCCAACTGAATTTAAAAAGGTAAAAGAAAATAATAAGGGAAAGGGCATAAAAATAGAGAAATCTAATTCCAACCCCGATGAACTTTATATGTATCGTCAACCCCCGAAGTCCTTAATTTGTAACAATGACCCGGGAACCTCTAAACCACCAGGTTTTTCTAAACCAATGTGGAAAATTACGGCTCGTATTAGGGGAACATCATATATCCCTAGAAACTTGGCAAAACGAACCAAAACCGAAGAAGAAGAAACAAGCGAGTCGGAATAAGATAGTTGTATTCGTGTGGTGTAATATATGTAATATAGTGTGCTTATGCTTTATGATATATGTAAAAATTGCTTGTATTAATAAGTATTTTTTTTTTATGAATCTAACTCTTGTCTATTTTACAGTATAAAAACACAAAATGGATAGACAACCCAATATTTTAAGAGACCTACCCGGAGACATGATTGATGAAATCTTGTCTAGAGTCGGTCAGAATTCTTTGCCACAACTATTTAAGGCGAGATCAGTTTGTAAGACATTCGAAGAACGTTCCAAGAATGCCTTGGTTTATAAAAGGCTTTCGTTCGAAAGATGGGGGATATCACATTGGGAAATCCATAAGTTACGATGTGTTTACTTTGACGCATATATTGCGGGGAACCCAAATGCTATTTTACGCAATGGGTTAAGAAATTATTTTGACTCAATATATCCGAATATTGGACTTCGTGATTTAGAAAAAGCGGCTAACATGCAACATAAAGAAGCATGTTATGCTTACGGATTAGTAATGTTCGCTTCTCATCAAAGTGAGAACAAGAACATCGGCCTACAACTATTAAACAAAACATTCCCACAAGTGACGGAGTCAGTAATTAGGGTAAGAAATGAGGTTTTTAGATTGTTACGGGACTGTTGGACATTACGTAACCCTCGTCCCTTTGACGACATTACAACACGCTGTCTTATCAACGGCCATAACGGTTATGTTCCACAAGATCAAGGATGGGAAGTAATCCTAGTAAAACCAGAATGCATGACTTGTTTCTGGACGTATGAATTACGTGTCTTTATTGCCTTTACTGAACGACTTGTGTACTAGCTAGAATTATCTTCACAACCATATTGCATCAAATTTATTGTGTGCTATATTTCATACTATATGTAAAATAAGCGGTATTGTAAGTTTGTAAAATATTGTGTAAAAGTTTGAACGCGAAATATTATTATAATCAGTTTTTCATATAGAATTGTAGTAGTTGAATTGTATATTAGCTACTAAGTATGAACTTAACGGGTAGGTACTACCCGAATTTAAACTTATAAAACGCTAATATGAAGAAAAAGCTTTTATAAATGAGTTCATATTATGCTACGAAATACTATTAACTACTCTTAATATTCTGTATGATTAACTTGTTCCATTTGACTATTTTGAAGGAAATGGCACCGACTACTCGACACACCGTGAATATGAATGAAGAGGAATTCCGTACTTTTCTAGCTTCAAACATAGCCGCGGTACAAGCTGCGCTACATACCAACAATAACCTTGGATCTAGCAGTACAGGAAATCGTGTAGGATGCACCTACAAAGAATTTACTGCCTGCAAACCTTTGGAATTTGATGGAACCGAAGGACCGATTGGATTGAAACGGTGGACCGAGAAGGTCGAATCGGTGTTTGCCATAAGTAAGTGTACTGAAGAGGACAAAGTGAAGTACGCTACGCATACCTTCACAGGTTCTGCGTTAACATGGTGGAATACCTATCTAGAGCAAGTGGGACAAGACGATGCGTACGCACTACCGTGGTCAGCATTCAAGCACTTGATGAACGAGAAGTACCGTCCCAGAACCGAGGTCAATAAGCTCAAGACAGAACTTAGAGGGTTACGAACCCAAGGATTTGATATTACCACGTACGAAAGACGATTCACAGAATTGTGCCTATTGTGTCCGGGAGCATTCGAAGATGAGGAAGAGAAGATCGACGCGTTTGTGAAAGGATTACCGGAAAGAATCCAAGAAGATATAAGTTCACACGAGCCCGCCTCCATACAACAGGCATGTAGAATGGCTCACAAACTAGTGAACCAGATTGAAGAAAGAATTAAAGAACAGACTGCTGAAGAGGCCAATGTGAAGCAAGTCAAAAGAAAGTGGGAGGAAAACGGTGATAAGAATCACCAATACAACAACAACAGCAATTACAACAATAATCGCAACAATTATCCCAACAATCGCAACATCAATCGTAACTACAACAAACGGCCAAACAACAACAACAACAACAACAGCAACTACACCAATCATCCCAACAACAATAATAACCGCAACAACAACAACAATTAGAAGCAGCTATGCCAAAGGTGTGAAAAGTATCACTCGGGGTTCTGCACCAAATTTTGCAACAAGTGTAAAAGAAATGGTCATAGCGCGGTGAAGTGTGAGGTCTACGGACCAGGGGTTAACAGAACGAAAGGAACAAATGGTGTCGGAACGAGTAATGGCGGAGCAAGTAGTGTTGGAGCAAGTTATGCCAATGTAATTTGTTATAAATGTGGAAAACTGGGCCACATTATTAGAAATTGCCCGAACCAGGAGAACGCGAATGGACAAGGCCGCGGAAGAGTTTTCAATATTAATGCGGCAGAGGCACAGGAAGACCCGGAGCTTGTTACGGGTACGTTTCTTATTGACAATAAATCTGCTTACGTTTTATTTGATTCGGGTGCGGATAGAAGCTATATGAGTAGTGATTTTTGTGCTAAATTAAGTTGTCCATTGACGCCTTTGGATAGTAAATTTTTACTCGAATTAGCAAATGGTAAATTAATTTCAGCAGATAATATAAGTCAGAATCGAGAAATTAAACTGGTTAGCGAAACATTTAAGATTGATTTGATACCAGTAGAGTTAGGGAGTTTTGATGTGATAATCGGTATGGACTGGTTGAAAGAAGTGAAAGCAGAGATCGTTTGTTACAAAAATGCAATTCGCATTATACGAGAAAAAGGAAAACCCTTAATGGTGTACGGAGAAAAGGGCAACACGAAGCTACATCTTATTAGTAATTTGAAGGCACAAAAACTAATAAGAAAAGGTTGCTATGCTGTTCTAGCACACGTTGAGAAAGTACAAACTGAAGAAAAGAGCATCAATGATGTTCCTATTGCAAAAGAATTTCCTGATGTATTTCCGAAAGAATTACCGGGATTACCCCCACATCGATCCGTTGAATTTCAAATAGATCTTGTACCAGGAGCTGCACCAATAGTTCGTGCTCCTTACAGACTCGCACCCAGCGAGATGAAAGAACTGCAAAGCCAATTACAAGAACTTTTAGAGCATGGTTTCATTCGACCAAGCACATCACCGTGGGGAGCTCCTATTTTGTTTGTCAAGAAGAAAGATGGTACATTCAGGTTGTGTATCGACTACCGAGAGTTGAACAAACTTACCATCAAGAACCGCTACCCACTACCGAGAATCGACGACTTATTTGATCAACTACAAGGCTCGTCTGTTTATTCAAAGATTGACTTACGTTCCGGGTATCATCAAATGCGGGTGAAAGAAGATGATATTCCAAAGATTGCTTTCAGAACACGTTACGGTCATTACGAGTTTATGGTCATGCCGTTTGGTTTAACTAATGCACCAGCTGTGTTCATGGACCTTATGAACCGAGTGTGTGGACCATACCTTGACAAGTTGTCATTGTTTTCATTGATGACATACTTATTTACTCAAAGAATGACCAAGAACGCGGTGAACATTTGAGAAAGGTGTTAGAAGTATTGAGGAAGGAAGAATTGTACGCTAAGTTTTCAAAGTGTGCATTTTGGTTGGAAGAAGTTCAATTCCTCGGTCACATAGTGAACAAAGAAGGTATTAAGGTGGATCCGGTAAAGATAGAAACTGTTGAAAAGTGGGAAACCCCGAAAACTCCGAAACACATACGCCAGTTTTTAGGACTAGCTGGTTACTATAGAAGGTTCATCCAAGACTTTTCCAGAATAGCAAAACCCTTGACTGCATTAACGCATAAAGGGAAGAAATTTGAATGGAAGGATGAACAAGAGAAAGCGTTTCAGTTATTGAAGAAAAAGCTAACTACGGCACCTATATTGTCATTGCCTGAAGGGAATGATGATTTTGTGATTTATTGTGACGCATCAAAGCAAGGTCTCGGTTGTGTATTAATGCAACGAACGAAGGTGATTGCTTATGCCTCTAGACAATTGAAGATTCACGAGCAAAATTATACGACGCATGATTTGGAATTAGGCGCGGTTGTTTTTGCATTAAAGACTTGGAGGCACTACTTATATGGGGTCAAAAGTATTATATATACCGACCACAAAAGTCTTCAACACATATTTAATCAGAAACAACTGAATATGAGGCAGCGTAGGTGGATTGAATTGTTGAATGATTACGACTTTGAGATTCGTTACCACCTGGGGAAGGCAAATGTGGTAGCCGATGCCTTAAGCAGGAAGGACAGAGAACCCATTCGAGTAAAATCTATGAATATAATGATTCATAATAACCTTACTACTCAAATAAAGGAGGCGCAACAAGGAGTTTTAAAAGAGGGAAATTTAAAGGATGAAATACCCAAAGGATCGGAGAAGCATCTTAATATTCGGGAAGACAGAACCCGGTATAGGGCTGAAAGGATTTGGGTACCAAAATTTGGAGATATGAGAGAAATGGTACTTAGAGAAGCTCATAAAACCAGATACTCAATACATCCTGGAACAGGGAAGATGTACAAGGATCTTAAGAAACATTTTTGGTGGCCGGGTATGAAAGCCGATGTTGCTAAATACGTAGGAGAATGTTTGACGTGTTCTAAGGTCAAAGCTGAGCATCAGAAACCATCAGGTCTACTTCAACAACCCGAAATCCCGGAATGGAAATGGGGAAACATTACCATGGATTTCATCACTAAATTGCCAAGGACTGCAAGTGGTTTTGATACTATTTGGGTAATAGTTGATCGTCTCACCAAATCCGCACACTTCCTACCAATAAGATAAGATGACAAGATGGAGAAGTTAGCACGACTGTATTTGAAGGAAGTCGTCTCCAGACATGGAATACCAATCTCTATTATCTCTGATAGGGATGGCAGATTTATTTCAAGATGCTGGCAGACATTACAGCAAGCATTAGGAACTCGTCTAGACATGAGTACTGCCTATCATCCACAAACTGATGGGCAGAGTGAAAGGACGATACAAACGCTTGAAGACATGCTACGAGCATGTGTTATTGATTTCGGAAACAGATGGGATCGACATCTACCGTTAGCAGAATTTTCCTACAACAACAGCTACCATTCAAGCATTGAGATGGTGCCGTTTGAAGCACTTTATGGTAGAAAGTGCAGGTCTCCGATTTGTTGGAGTGAAGTGGGGGATAGACAGATTACGGGTCCGGAGATTATACAAGAAACTACCGAGAAGATCATCCAAATTCAACAACGGTTGAAAACCGCCCAAAGTCGACAAAAGAGCTACGCTGATATTAAAAGAAAAGATATAGAATTTGAAATTGGAGAGATGGTCATGCTTAAAGTTTCACCTTGGAAAGGCGTTGTTCGATTTGGTAAACGAGGGAAATTAAATCCAAGGTATATTGGACCATTCAAGATTATTGATTGTGTCGGACCAGTAGCTTACTGACTTGAGTTACCTCAACAACTCGCGGCTGTACATAACACTTTACACGTCTCGAATTTGAAGAAATGTTTTGCTAAAGAAGATCTCACTATTCCGTTAGATGAAATCCAAATCAACGAAAAACTTCAATTCATCGAAGAACCCGTCGAAATAATGGATCGTGAGGTTAAAAGACTTAAGCAAAACAAGATACCAATTGTTAAGGTTCGATGGAATGCTCGTAGAGGACCCGAGTTCACCTGGGAGCGTGAAGATCAGATGAAGAAGAAATACCCGCATCTATTTCCAGAAGATTCGTCAACACCTTCAACAGCTTAAAATTTCTGGACGAAATTTATTTAACGGGTAGGTACTGTAGTGACCCGAACTTTTCTATGTTTATATATATTAATTGAGATTGATATTTACATGATTAAATGTTTCCAACATGTTAAGCAATTAAACTTGTTAAGACTTGATTAATTGAAATATGTTTCATATAGACAATTGACCACCCAAATTGACCGGTGATTCACGAACGTTAAAACTTGTAAAAACTATACGCTGACATATATATGATTATATATATAGTTAACATGTTTTTATTATAAGTATGTATCTCATTAGGTATTTTAACAATGAGTTATATACATAAAAATGAGACCATTAATTTAAGAAACTCGAAAACGATATATATAACGATTATCGTTATAACAACGTCTTACTAGGTACATATGAATCATATTAAGATATTGATACACTTGGTTAATTATGTTAAATGATAAGTAAATATATTATTAAGTGTATTAACAATGAAATACATATGTAAAAATAAGACTACTAACTTAATGATTTCGAAATGAGACATATATGTAACGATTATCGTTGTAACGACATTTAACTTTATATACATCATACTAAGATATATTATATATCATAATATCATGATAATATAATAATTTAACATCTCATTTGTTATAATAAACAATGGGTTAACAACATTCAACAAGATCGTTAACCTAAAGGTTTCAAAACAACGTTTACATGTAATGACTAACGATGACTTAACGACTCAGTTAAAATGTATATACATGTAGTGTTTTAATATGTATTCATACACTTTTGAAAGACTTCAAGACACTTATCAAAATACTTCTACTTAATAAAAATGCTTACAATTACATCCTCGTTCAGTTTCATCAACAATTCTACTCGTATGCACCCGTATTCGTACTCGTACAATACACAGCTTTTAGATGTATGTATTATTGGTATATACACTCCAATGATCAGCTCTTAGCAGCCCATGTGAGTCACCTAACACATTTGGGAACCATCATTTGGTAACTAGCATGAAATATCTCATAAAATTACAAAAATATGAGTAATCATTCATGACTTATTTACATGAAAACAAAATTACATATCCTTTATATCTAATCCATACACCAACGACCAAAAACACCTACAAACACTTTCATTCTTTAATTTTCTTCATCTAATTGATCTCTCTCAAGTTCTATCTTCAAGTTCTAAGTGTTCTTCATATATTCTACAAGTTCTAGTTACATAAAATCAAGAATACTTTCAAGTTTGCTAGCTCACTTCCAATCTTGTAAGGTGATCATCCAACCTCAAGAAATCTTTGTTTCTTACAGTAGGATATCATTCTAATACAAGGTAATAATCATATTCAAACTTTGGTTCAATTTCTATAACTATAACAATCTTATTTCAAGTGATGATCTTACTTGAACTTGTTTTCGTGTCATGATTCTGCTTCAAGAACTTCGAGCCATCCAAGGATCCGTTGAAGCTAGATACATTTTTCTCTTTTCCAGTAGGTTTATCCAAGGAACTTAAGGTAGTAATGATGTTCATAACATCATTCAATTCATATATATAAAACTATCTTATTCGAAAGTTTAAACTCGTAATCACTAGAACATAGTTTAGTTAATTCTAAACTTGTTCGCAAACAAAAGTTAATCCTTCTAACTTGACTTTTAAAATTAACTAAGCACATGTTCTATATCTATATGATATGCTAACTTAATGATTTAAAACCTGGAAACACAAAAAACACCGTAAAACCGGATTTACGCCGTCGTAGTAACACCGCGGGCTGTTTTGGGTTAGTTAATTAAAAACTATGATAAACTTTGATTTAAAAGTTGTTATTCTGAGAAAATGATTTTTATTATGAACATGAAACTATATCCAAAAATTATGGTTAAACTCAAAATGGAAGTATGTTTTCTAAAATGGTCATCTAGACGTCGTTCTTTCGACTGAAATGACTACCTTTATAAAAATGACTTGTAACTTATTTTTCCGACTATAAACATGAACTTTTTCTGTTTAGATTCATAAAATAGGGTTCAATATGAAACCATAGCAATTTGATTCACTCAAAACGGATTTAAAATGAAGAAGTTATGGGTAAAACAAGATTGGATAATTTTTCTCATTTTAGCTACGTGAAAATTGGTAACAAATCTATTCCAACCATAACTTAATCAACTTGTATTGTATATTATGTAATCTTGAGATACCATAGACACGTATACAATGTTTCGACCTATCATGTCGACACATCTATATATATTTCGGAACAACCATAGACACTCTATATGTGAATGTTGGAGTTAGCTATACAGGGTTGAGGTTGATTCCAAAATATATATAGTTTGAGTTGTGATCAATACTGAGATACGTATACACTGGGTCGTGGATTGATTCAAGATAATATTTATCGATTTATTTCTGTACATCTAACTGTGGACAACTAGTTGTAGGTTACTAACGAGGACAGCGGACTTAATAAACTTAAAACATCAAAATATATTAAAAGTGTTGTAAATATATTTTGAACATACTTTGATATATATGTATATATTGTTATAGGTTCGTGAATCAACCAGTGGGTAAGTCTTACTTCCCGACGAAGTAAAAATCAGTGAAAGTGAGTTACAGTCCCACTTTTAAAATCTAATATTTTTGGGATGAGAATACATGCAGGTTTTATAAATGATTTACAAAATAGACACAAGTACGTGAAACTACATTCTATGGTTGAATTATCGAAATCGAATATGCCCCTTTTTATTAAGTCTGGTAATCTAAGAATTAGGGAGCATACACCCTAATTGACGCGAATCCTAAAGATAGATCTATCGGGCCCAACAAGCCCCATCCAAAGTACCGGATGCTTTAGTACTTTGAAATTTATATCATATCCGAAGGGTGTCCCGGAATGATGGGGATATTCTTATATATGCATCTTGTTAATGTAGGTTACCAGGTGTTCACCATATGAATGATTTTTTATCTCTATGTATGGGATGTGTATTGAAATATGAAATCTTGTGGTCTATTATTATGATTTGATATATATACGTTAAACCTATAACTCACCAACATTTTTGTTGACGTTTTAAGCATGTTTATTCTCAGGTGATTATTAAGAGCTTCCGCTGTCGCATACTTAAATAAGGACGAGATTTAGAGTCCATGCTTGTATGATATTGTGTAAAAACTGCATTCAAGAAACTTATTTTGTTGTAACATATTTGTATTGTAAACCATTATGTAATGGTCGTGTGTAAACAGGATATTTTAGATTATCATTATTTGATAATCTACGTAAAGCTTTTTAAACCTTTATTGATGAAATAAAGGTTATGGTTTGTTTTAAAATGAATGCAGTCTTTGAAAAACGTCTCATATAGAGGTCAAAACCTCGCAACGAAATCAATTAATATGGAACGTTTTTAATCAATAAGAACGGGACATTTCAGACACCTTCCGTTAGCAGAATGTTCCTACAACAACAGCTACCATTCAAGCATTGAGATGGCGCCGTTTGAAGAACTTTATTATAGAAAATGCAGGTCTCCGATTTATTGGAGTGAAGTGGGGGATAGACAGATTACGGGTCCGGAGATAATACAAGAAACTACCGAGAAGATCATCCAAATTCAACAACGTTTGAAAACCGCCGACATTAAAAGAAAAGATATAGAATTTGAAATTGGAGAGATGGTCATGCTTAAAGTTGCACCTTGGAAAGGCGTTGTTCGATTTGGTAAACGGGGGAAATTAAATCCAAGGTATATTGGACCATTCAAGATTATTGATCGTGTCGGACCAGTTGCTTACCGACATGAATTACCACAACAACTCATGGCTGTACATAACACTTTCGATGTCTCAAATTTGAAGAAATATTTTGCTAAGAAGATCTCACTATTCCGTTAGACGAAATCAAAATCAACGAAAAACTTCAATTCGTCGAAGAACCCATCGAAATAATGGATCGTGAGGTTAAAAGACTTAAGAAAAACAAGATACCAATTGTTAAGGTTCAATGGAATGCTCGTAGAGGACCTGAGTTCACCTGGGAACGAGAAGATCAGATGAAGAAGAAGTACCCGCACTTATTTCCAGAAGATATGTCAACGCCTCTAACTGCTTAAAATTTCGGGACGAAATTTATTTAACGGGTAGGTACTGTCGTGACTCGAAATTTTCCATGTTTATATATATTAAATGAAATTATTATTTACATGATTAAGTGTTTCCAACATGTTAAGCAGTCAAACTTGTTAAGACTTGATTAATTTAAATAGGTTTCATATAGACAATTGATCACCCAAGTTGACCGGTGATTCACGAACGTTAAAACTTGTAAAAACTATATGATGACATATATATGATTATATATATAGTTAACATAATATTATGATAAGTAAGTATCTCATTAGGTATTTTAACAATGAGTTATAAACATAAAATTGAGTTTATTGAATTAAGATACTCGAAACGATATATATAACGATTATCGTTATAACAACGTCTTACTAAATACTTATGAATCATATTAAGATATTGATACACTATGTTTAATCATGATAAATGATAAGTAAACATGTCATTAAGTGTATTAACAATGAACTACATATATAAAAACAAGACTACTAACTTAATGATTTCGAAACGAGACATATATGTAACGATTATCGTTGTAACAACATTTAACTGTATATATATCATACTAAGATATATTAATATATCATAATATCATGGTAATGTAGTAATTTAACATCTCTTTAGATATAATAAACAATGGGTTAACAACATTTAACAAGATCGTTAACTTAAAGGTTTCAAAACAACATTTACATGTAACGACTAATGATGACTTAACGACTCAGTTAAAATGTATATACATGTAGTGTTTTAATATTTATTCATACACTTTTGAAAGACTTCAAGACACTTATCAAAATACTTCTACTTAACAAAAATTCTTACAATTACATCCTCGTTCAGTTTCATCAACAATTCTACTCGTATGCACCCATATACGTACTCGTACAATACACAGCTTTTAGATGTATGTACTATTGGTATATATACTCCAATTATCAGCTCTTAGCAGCCCATGTGAGTCATCTAACACATGTAGGAACCATCATTTGGCAACTAGCATGAAATATCTCATAAAATTACAAAAATATTAGTAATCATTCATGACTTATTTACATGTAAACAAAATTACACATCCTTTATATGTAATCCATATACCAACGACCAAAAACACCTACAAACACTTTCATTCTTCAATTTTCTTCATCAAATTGATCTCTCTCTAGTTCTATCTTCAAGTTCTAAGTATTCTTCATAAATTCTATAATTTATAGTTTCATAAAATCAGGAATACTTCCAAGTTTGCTAGCTTACTTCCAATTTTGTAAAGTGATCATCCAACCTCAAGA
This sequence comes from Rutidosis leptorrhynchoides, assembly GCF_046630445.1. Taxonomy (NCBI): domain Eukaryota; kingdom Viridiplantae; phylum Streptophyta; class Magnoliopsida; order Asterales; family Asteraceae; genus Rutidosis; species Rutidosis leptorrhynchoides. The sequence continues at coordinate 137,998,386 of NC_092342.1, read as the reverse complement.
AATCTTTTTTTATTTACAGTAAGATATCTTTCTAATACAAGGTAATACTCATATTCAAACTTTGATTCAATTTCTAAAACTATAACAATCTTATTTCGAGTGGAAATCTTACTTGAACTTGTTTTCGTGTCATGATTCTGCTTCAAGAACTTTCAAGCCATCCAAGGATCCTTTGAAGCTAGATCTATTTTTCTCATTTCCATTAGGTTTATCCAAAAAACCTGAGGTAGTAATGATGTTCATAACATCATTCGATTCATATATATAAAACTACCTTATTCGAAGGTTTAAACTTGAAATCACTAGAACATAGTTTAGTTAATTCTAAACTTGTTCGCAAACAAAAGTTAATTCTTCTAACTTGACTTTTAAAATCAACTAGACACATGTTCTATATCTATATTATATGCTAACTTAATGATTTAAAAACTTGAAAACACGAAAAACACCGTAAAACTGGATATACGCCGTCGTAGTAACACCGCGGGCTGTTTTGGGTTAGTTAATTAAAAACTATGATAAACTTTGATTTAAAAGTTTTTCTTTTTGGAAAATGATTTTTCATATGAACATGAAATTATATCCAAAAATCATGATTAAACTCAAAATGGAAGTATGTTTTCCAAAATGGTCATCTAGACGTCGTTCTTTCGACTAAAATGACTACCTTTACAAAAATGACTTGTAACCTGTATTTCTGACTATAAACTGATACTTTTTATGTATATATTCATAAACTTAAGTTCAATATGAAACCATAGTAATTGGATTCACTCAAAACGTATTTAAAACGAAGAAGTTATGGGTAAAACAAGATTTGATATTTTTACTTGTTGTAGCTACGCGAAAATTGGTAACAAATCTATATTAATCATATCCTAGCTAACTTATATTGTATAATACATATATTCTAATATATTATGTAATCTTGGGATACCATAGATACGTATGCAAATGTTTTGACATATCATATCGACCCATCTATATATAATATTTGGAACAACCATAGACACTCTATATGCAGTAATGTTGGAGTTAGCTATACAGGGTTGAGGTTGATTCCAAAAATATATATACTTTGAGTTGTGATCTAGCCTGAGACATGTATACACTAGGTCATGGACTGGGTCAAGATAATATATATCAATTTATTTCTATACATCTAACTATGGACAACTAGTTGTAGGTTACTAACGAGGACATCTGACTTAATAAAGTTAAAACATTAAAACGTATTAGAAATGTTGTAAAATTTATTTTGAACATACTTTGATATATATGTACATATTTGTTATAGGTTCGTGAATCGACCAGTGGCTAAGTCTTACTTCCCAACGAAGTAAAAATCTGTGAAAGTGAGTTATAGTCCCACTTTTAAAATCTAATATTTTTGGGATGAGAATACATGCAGCTTTATAAATGTTTTACAAAATAGACACAAGTGCATGAAACTACTTTCTATGGTTGAACGATCGAAGCTGAATATGCCCCTTTTACTTGGTAACCTAAGAATTAGTAAACCAGTCTACTAATTGACGCGAATTGTAAAGATAGATCTATTGGGCCCAACAAATCCCATCCATTGTAGCGGATGCTTTAGTACTTCGCGTTTTTATATCATGTCCGATGGATGTCCCTGAATGATGGGGATATTCTTATATGCATCTTGTTAATGTCGGTTACCATGTGTTCACCGTATGAATGGTTTTTATCTCTATGTATGGGATGTATTGAAATATGAAATCTTGTGGTCTATTATTATGATTTGATAATATATAGGTTAAACCTATAACTCACCAACATTTTTGTTGACATTTTAAGCATGTTTATTCTCAGGTGATTATTAAGAGCTTCCGCTATTGGATACTAAAATAAGGACAAGATTTGGAGCCCATGCTTGTATGATATTATGTAAAACTGCATTCAAGAAACTTATTTTTGATGTAATATATTCATATTGTAAACCATTATGTAATGATCGTGTGTAAACGGTATATTTTAGATTATCATTATTTGATAATCTACGTAATACTTTTTAAACCTTTATCGATAAAATAAAGGTTATGGTTGTTTTAAAAATGAATGCAGTCTTTGAAAAACGTCTCATATAGAGGTCAAAACCTCGCGACGAAATCAATTAATATGGAACGTTTACAATCAATATAAACGGGACATTTCAGACTAGATCTAAACAAGTAGCATGAATTGAATCACAGATCGTTGGATTAAGTGCTAATCAATCCTAAAATCTAGTTATCTAATCATTAAGCATGGCAAACAAGCATATTAAAACAAACCAGATTCAAAACAGTTTAAATAATCATCACAGAAGACTATACAGATCTGAAAAAACCAGAAACTGTTCGGATATAAGCACGAAGCCGGCGGCTTTGTTCTAGTCAAGCTAGCGGCTTGGACTGGGAAGCCGGTGGCTTCATCTGATTCCCAGACAAAGTTATTCTCATTTAATTCATAGTGGTAGACGAACAGTTAACAGAAACAGTAAATAAAATACGATAAAAAGAGTAAATTGATAACGTCATGTACCTTTAAAAGTTAAATGAAAAGATAAATTTTATTGATAACTTGATTACAACTTGAAATTGAAACCCTAATCTAAGAGTTTTCATTTTTGATGAAAACCCTTAAAGAAGAACGAAAAGGTACCACTAAAACTGAAACAGAAGGCCTCTATTTATAGTTTTCAAAATCGATGGCCCAAGTCGGCGGCTTCATTGGGAAGCCGGAGGCTTCACTTAGTCAGTTACTCCTTCTGCAAGTTTAACATAATCAGCAAGTTCAATAACACGTATCTGCCTTAGCCCAAGCCAACAGCATTAGAGCCAAGCCGGAGGCTTCTGTTTCCTTAAATCTTTTTGATTTCATTTCCTTTTTTTTTTCTTTTTCTCGGGCTTTAAGTACACGAAACTAAGTTAAGACGGCGGCTTCAGGTGCAAGCCGGCCGTTTCACTGTTATTTCTCGAAATCTGGTATTTTCTGCAAGATTCTGGAACTTTCATGAATTTTAAACACCAAGCCGGCGGCTTCAGGCAATCATGCCCGTGACTTCATCTCACATTCTGCAATTTTTATCTGTTTTTGATCCTGTTTAATACATATCTCAAACAAAACATTAAAATTACATTTTCCCCGTTTTACCCATTTTAGTGTGTTTTGTGAAATGTCCCGTTCATATTGATTATAAACGTTCCATATTAATTGATTTCGTCGCGAGATTTTGACCTCTATATGAGACGTTTTTCAAACACTGCATTCGATTTTAAAACAAACCATAACCTTTAAAATATTACGACGATTATCAAATAATGATAATCTAAAATATAGCGTTTTTCACACGACCATTACATAATGGTTTACAATAATATTACACATCAACATAAGTCTTCGAATGCAGTTTTTAAACAGTATTATACAAGCATGGACTCCAAATCTTGTCCTTAATTTAGTATGCAACAGCGGAAGCTCTTAATAATCACCTGAAAATAAACATGCTTAAAACGTCAACAAAATTGTTGGTGAGTTATAGGTTTAACCTACATATTATTAAATCATAATAATAGACCACAAGATTTCATTTTTATAACACATCTCTTATCAGGCATTTCGCAAACTACATAGAGATAAAAATCATTCATATGTTGAACACCTGGTAACCGACGTTAACTTAATGCATAGAATATTCCCAAAAACAGAACCTCTCGTCCTTATAATAATCTCGAAGTACTAAACCATCCATAACCTGAATGGGGGTTGTTAAGCCCAATAGATATATCTTTAGGATTCGCGTCAATTAGGGGCCATTTCCCTAATTCTTAGGCTACCAGACTTGAAGGGCGATATTCGGTTTAATAATCCAACCATAGAATGTAGTTTTGCGTACTTGTGTCTATTTTGTAAAACATTTATAAAGCTGCATGTATTCTCATCCCAAAATATTTGATTTTAAAAGTGGGACTATAACTCACTTTCACAGATTTTTACTTCGTCGGGAAGTAAGACTTGGCCACTGGTCGATTCACGAACCTCGAACAAATATGTACATATATATCAAAGTATGTTCAAAATATATTTACAACATTTTTTAATACATTTTAATGTTTTAAATATTTTCAGTCAGCTGTCCTCGTTAGTAACCTACAACTAGTTGTCCATAGTTAGATGTACAGAAATAAATTGATATATATTATCTTGACCCAATCCACGACCCAGTGTATACACGTCTCAGGCTAGATCACAACTAAAAGTATATATATTTTTGGAATCAACCTCTACCCTGTATAGCTAACTCCAACAGTACTGCATATAGAGTGTCTATGGTTGTTTCAAATAATATTTATAGATGGGTCGATATGATATGTCAAAACATTTGCATACGTGTCTATGGTATCCCAAAATTACATAATATATTAGAATACATGTATAATACAATATAAGTTAGCTAGGATATGATTTGTATAGATTTATTACCAATTTTTACGTAGCTACAACAAGTAAAAATATCCAATCTTGTTTTACCCATAACTTCTTCGTTTTAAATCTGTTTTGAGTGAATCCAATTGCTATGGTTTCATATTGAACTTAAGTTTATGAATCTATACAGAAAAAGTATAAGTTTATTGTCGTAAATATAGGTTATAAGTTATTTTTGTAAAGGTAGTCATTACAGTCCTAAGAACGACGTCTAGATGACCATTTTGGAAAACATACTTCCATTTTGAGTTTTATCATGATTTTTGGATATAGTTTCATGTTCATAAGAAAAATCATTTTCCCAGAAGAACAAATTTTAAATCAAAGTTTATCATAGTTTTTAATTAACTAACCCAAAACAGCCCGCTGTGTTACTACGACGGCGTATATCCAGTTTTACGGTGTTTTTCATATTTTCAGGTTTTAAATCATTAAATTAGCATATCATATAGATATAGAAAATGTATTTAGTTGATTTTAAAAGTCAAGTTAGAAAGATTAACTTTTGTTTGCGAACAAGTTTAGAATTAACTAAACTATGTTCTAGTGATTACAAGTTTAAACCTTCGAATAAGGTAGTTTTATATATATGAATCGAATGATGTTATGAACATCATTACTACCTCAGGTTTTGTGGATAAACCCACTGGAAATGAGAAAAACATATCTAGCTTCAAAGGATCCTTGGATGGCTTGAAAGTTCTTGAAGCAGAATCATGACACGAAAACAAGTTCAAGTAAGATTTCTACTCGAAATAAGATTGTTAGAGTTATAGAAATTGAATCAAAGCTTGAATATGAGTATTACATTATATTAGAAAGATATATTACTATAATTAAGAAAGATTTCTTGAGGTTGGATGATCACTTTACAAGATTGGAAGTAAGCTAGCAAACTTGGAAGTATTCTTGATTTTATGAAACTAGAACTTATAGAATTTATGAAGAACACTTAGAACTTGAAGATAGAACTTGAGAGAGATCAATTTGATGAATAAAATTGATGAATGAAAGTGTTTTTAGGTGTTTATGGTCGTTGGTATATGGATTAGATATAAAGGATGTGTAATTTTGTTTACATGTAAATAAGTCATGAATGATTACTAATATTTTTGTAATTTTATGAGATATTTCATGCTAGTTGCCAAATTATGGTTCCCACATGTATTAGGTGACTCACATGGGCTGCTAAGAGCTGATCATTGGAGTTTATATGCCAATAATACATACATCTAAAAGCTGTGTATTGTACGAGTACGAATATGGGTGCATACGAGTAGAATTGTTGATGAAACTGAACGAGGATGTAATTGTAAGAATTTTTGTTAAGTAGAAGTATTTTGATAAGTGTCTTGAATTCTTTCAAAAGTGTATAAATACATATTAAAACACTACATATATATACATTTTAACTGAGTCGTTAAGTCATCGTTAGTCGTTACATGTAAATGTTGTTTTGAAGCCTTTAGGTTAACGATCCTTTTAAGTGTTGTTAACTCATTGTTTATTATATCAAATGGGATGTTAAATTATTATATTATCATGATATTATGATATATTAATATATCTTAATATGATATATATACAATTAAATGTCGTTACAAAGATAATCGTTACATATATGGCTCGTTTCAAAATCATTAAGTTAGTAGTCTTGTTTTTACATATGTAGTTCATTGTTAATATACTTAATGATATGTTTACTTATCATAATACCATGTTAACTATATATATATCCATATATATGACATCATATAGTTTTTACAAGTTTTAACGTTCGTGAATCACTGGTCAACTTGGGTGGTCAATTGTCTATATAAAACCTATTTCAACTAATCAAGTCTTAACAAGTTTGATTGCTTAACATGTTAGAAACACTTAATCATATAAATATCAATTTCATTTAATATATATAAACATGGAAAAGTTCGGGTCACTACAGTACCTACCCGTTAAATAAATTTCGTCCCGAAATTTTAAGCAGTTGGAGGTGTTGACGTATATTCTGGAAATAAATGCGGGTATTTCTTCTTCATCTGGTCTTCTCGTTCCCAGGTGAACTTGGGTCCTCTACGAGCATTCCATCGAACCTTAACAATTGGTATCTTGTTTTGCTTGAGCCTTTTAACCTCACGATCCATTATCTCGACGGGTTCTTCAATGAATTGTAGTTTTTCATTGATTTTAATTTTGTCTAAAGGAATAGTGAGATCTTCTTTAGCTAAGCACTTCTTCAGATTCGAGACGTGAAATGTATTATGTACATTGGCGAGTTGTTGAGGTAATTCAAGTCGATAGGTTACTGGTCCGACACGATCTAAAATCTTGAATGGTCCAATGTATCTTGGATTTAGTTTCCCCCGTTTACCAAATAGAACAACGCCTTTCCAAGGCGAAACCTTAAGCATGACCATCTCCCTAATTTCAAATTCTATATCTTTCCTTCTAAGGTCCGCGTAGCTCTTTTGTCGACTCTGAGCGGTTTTCAACCGTTGTTGAATTTGGATGATTTTCTCTGTAGTTTCTTGGATTATCTCTGGACCCGTAATCTGTCTATACCCCAATTCATTCCAACAAATTAGAGATCTGCACTTTCTATCATAAAGTGCTTCGAACGGTGCCATTTCTATACTCGAGTGGTAACTGTTGTTGTAGGAAAATTCTGCTAATGGTAGATATCGATCCCAATCGTTTCCAAAATCAATAACACATGCTTGTAGCATATCTTCAAGAGTCTGTATCGTCCTTTCACTCTGCCCATCGGTTTATGGATGATAGGCAGTACTCATGTCTAGACGAGTTCCCAATGCTTGTTGTAATGTCTCCCAAAACCTTGAAACAAATCTACCATCCCTATCAAAGATACTAGAGATTGGTATTCCATGTCTGGAGACGACTTTCTTCAAATACAATCGTGCTAACTTCTCCATCTTGTCATCTTCTCTTATTGGCAGGAAGTGTGCTGATTTGGTGAGACGATCAACTATTACCCAAATAGTATCAAAACCACTTGCAGTCCTTGGCAATTTAGTGATGAAATCCATGGTAATGTTTTCCCATTTCCATTCCGGGATTTCGGGTTGTTGAAGTAGACATGATAGTTTCTGATGCTCAGCTTTGACCTTAGAACACGTCAAACATTCCCCTACGTATTTAGCAACATCGGCTTTTATACCTGGCCACCAAAAATGTTTCTTGAGATCCTTGTACATCTTCCCCGTTCCAGGATGTATTGAGTATCTGGTTTTATGAGCTTCTCTAAGTACCATTTCTCTCATATCTCCAAATTTTGGTACCCAAATTCTTTCAGCCCTATACCGGGTTCCGTCTTCCCAAATATTAAGAAGCTTCTCTGATCCTTTGGGTATTTCATCCTTTAAAATTCCCTCTTTTAAAACTCCTTGTTGCGCCTCCTTTATTTGAGTAGTAAGGTTAGTGTGAATCATTATATTTATTGCTTTTACTCGAATGGGTTCTCTGTCCTTTATGCTCAAGGCGTCGGCTACCACATTTGCCTTCAAGGGTGGTAACGAATCTCAAAGTCGTAATCATTCAACAATTCAATCCACCTACGCTGCCTCATATTCAGTTGTTTCTGATTAAATATGTGTTGAATACTTTTGTGGTCAGTATATATAATACTTTTGACTCCATATAAGTAGTGCCTCTAAGTCTTTAATGCAAAAACAATAGGGCCTAATTCCAAATCGTGTGTCGTATAATTTTTCTCGTGAATCTTCAATTGTCTAGACGCATAAGCAATTACCTTCGTTCGTTGAATTAATACACAACCGAGGACTTGCTTTGAGGCATCACAATATATCACAAAATCATCATTCCCTTCAGGCAATGACAATATAGGTGCCGTAGTTAACTTTTTCTTTAACAATCTAAACGCTTTTTCTTGTTCATCCTTCCATTCAAATTTCTTCTCTTTATGCGTTAATGCAGTCAAGGGTTTTGCGATTTTGGAAAAATCTTGGATGAATCTTCTGTAGTAACCAGCCAGTCCTAAAAATTGGCGTATATGCTTCGGAGTTTTAGGGGTTTCCCACTTTTCAACGGTCTCAATCTTTGCCGGATCCACCTGAATACCATCTTTTTTCACTATGTGACCGAGGGATTGAACTTCTTCCAACCAAAATGCACACTTTAAAAACTTAGCGTACAGTTTTTCTTTCCTCAACAACTCTAGCACTTTTCTCAAATGTTCTTCGTGCTCTTGATCATTCTTTGAGTAGATAAGTATGTCATCAATGAAAACAATGACAAACTTGTCGAGATATGGCCCACACACACGGTTCATGAGGTCCATGAACACAGCTGGTGCGTTAGTCAATCTAAACGGCATAACCATAAACTTGTAACGACCGTAACGCGTTCTGAAAGCAGTCTTCAGAATATCGTCCTCCTTCACCCGCATTTGATGATACCTAGAACGTAAATCAATCTTCGAATAAACTGACGAGCCTTGTAATTGATCAAATAAGTTGTCGATTCTCGGTAGTGGGTAACGGTTCTTGATGGTAAGTTTGTTCAACTCTCGGTAGTCGATACACAACCTGAATGTACCATCCTTCTTTTTGACAAACAAAACAGGAGCTCCCCATGGTGATGTACTTGGTCGTATGAAACCACGCTCTAGAAGTTCTTGTAATTGGCTTTGAAGTTCCTTCATTTCGCTGGGTGCGAGTCTGTATGGAGCACGAGCTATTGGTGCAGCTCCCGGTACAAGATCTATTTGAAATTCAACGGATCGGTGTGGAGGTAATCCCGGTAATTCTTTCAGAAATACATCGGGAAATTCTTTTGTGATGGGAACATCATTGATGCTCTTTTCTTCAGTTTGTACTTTCTCGACGTGTGCTAGAACAGCATATCAACCCTTTCTTATTAACTTTTACGCCTTCAAATTACTAATAACATTTAGCTTAGCGTTGCTCTTTTCTCCATACACCATTAAGGGTTTTCCTTCTTCTCGTACAATGCGAATTGCATTTTTGTAACATACGATCTCTGCTTTCACCTCTTTCAACCAGTCCATGCCGATTATCACATCAAAACTCCCTAACTCTACTGGTATCAAATCAATCTTAAATGTTTCGCTAACCAGTTTAATTTCTCGATTCCAACATATATTATCTGCTGCAATTAATTTACCGTTTGCTAATTCTAGTATAAACTTATTATCCAAAGGCGTCAATGGACAACTTAATTTAGCACAGAAATCCTTACTCATATAGCTTCTATCCGCACCCGAATCAAATTAAACATAAGCAGATGTATTGTCAATAAGAAACGTACCCGTAACAAGCTCCGGGTCTTCCTGCGCTTCAACCGCATTAATGTTGAAGACTCTTCCTCGGCCTTTCCCATTATTATCCCCCTGATTTGGACACATATTTTTGTAATGGCCCTTCTTCCCGCATCCGAAACAGGTAATGTCTGCATAACTTGTTCCGGCATTATTTTTTCCCTTAGCCATTGATCCGTAGATTTCGCACTTTGTCGCACCATGGCCCTTTCTATTACACTTAGTACACACTACTGTACAGAGCCCAAATGGATGGTATCCTTCACATCTCTGGCAGAATTTCTGCCTCTTGTTGTTATTGTTGGGATTGTTATTGTTGCGGTTGTTATTGTTGTTAAAACGGTTGTTGTAGTTGTTGCTGGGGTGGTTGTTGTTGTTGTTGCGTTTGTTGTTGCGAAAATTGGTGCGATTGTAGTTATGATTGTTGGGTTGATTATTGAAATTGTGACCCTTGTCACTGGTTTCTTCCCATTTCCTCTTGACTTGTTTCGTATTAGCTTCTTCGGCCGCCTGTTCTTTAATCCTTTCCTTAATTTGATTTATAAGTTTATGAGCCATTCGACTTGCCTTTTGTATGGAGGCGGGCTTGTGTGAACTTATATCCTCTTGGATCCTTTCCGGTAACCCTTTTACAAATGCGTCGATTTTCTCTTCTTCATCTTCGAACGCTCCAGACACAATTGGCACAACTCTATGAATCATCGTTCGTACGTGGTAATATCAAACCCTTGTGTTAGTAACCCTCTAAGCTCTACCTTGAGCTTATTGACCTCGTTTCTGGGACGGTACTGCTCATTCATTAAGTGTTTGAATGCTGACCACGGTAGTGCGTAAGCAGCATCTTGTCCCACTTGTTCGAGATAGGTATTCCACCATGTTAACGCAGTACCTGTGAAGGTATGCGTGGCGTACTTTACCTTATCTTCCTTAGCACACTTGATTATAGCAAATACAGATTCGACCTTTTCGGTACATCATTTCAGTCCGACTGGTCCTTCAGTTCCATCGAATTCCAGAGGTTTACAGGCAGTTAAAGCCTTGTAGGAGCATCCTACATGGTTTCCTGTGGAGTTAACTCCACTGCTAGCCCCTGAGTTATTATTGTTTTGCATTGCAGCCTGTAATGCGGCAATATTTGCTGCAAGGAAAGCACGGAAGTCTTCCTCACTCATGTTCAAGTTCTGACGAGTAGTCGGTGCCATTTCCTTCAAAAATAGCCAAAAGAATTAAGTTAATCATATAGAATATTAAGAGTAGTCAATAGTATTCCGTAGCATAATATGAACTCATTTATAAAAGCTTTTTCTTCATATTAGCGTTTTATAAGTTTTAATTCGGGTAATACCTACCCGTTAAGTTCATACTTAGTAGCTAACATACAATTCAACTACTACAATTCTATATGAAAACTTATTATAATAATATTTCACATTCAAACTTTTATACAATATTTTGCAAACTTACAATACCGCTATTTTACATATAGCATGAAATATAGCACATAAAAACTCTGATACAAAATAGTTGCGAATACAATTCTAGTTAATACGCAAGTCGTTCAACAAAGGCAATAAAGACACGTAATTCATACATCCAGAAACAAGTCATGCATTCTGGTTTTACTATGACTACTTCCCATCCTTGGTCTTGTAGAACATAACCGTTGTAACCGTTGACAAGACATCATGTTGTAATGTCGTCAAAAGGATGAGGGTTTCGTGATGTCCAACAGCCCCGTAATAATCTAAAAACCTTGTTTCTCATCTCAACTACCGAGTCGATCACTTGTGGGAATGTTTTATTTAAAAGTTGCAACCCAATGTTCTTTTTCTCAATTTGATGAGAAGCGAACATTATTAACCCGTAAGCATAACATGCTTCTTTATGTTGCATGTTAGAAGCTCTTTCTAACTCACGAAATCCTATGTTGGGATATGTTGAGTCAAAATAGGTTCTTAACCCGTAGCGTAAAATTGCATTTGAGTTCCCCGCATTTAACGCTTTAAAGAAAATACGGCGTAACTTACGATCTCCCCAATGTGATATACCCCACCTATCAAAGGAAAGCCTTTTATAAACTAAGGCATTTCTGGAAAGTCTTTCAAATATTTGACAAGTTAATTTCGCCATAACTAAATGTGCTGATGAATTCTGACCGACTCTAGACAAGATTTCCTCAATCATATCCTCTGGTAGGTCTTCTAAAATATTCGGTTGTCTACCCTTAACATCCATTTTGTTTTTATACTGTAAAATAGACAAGGATTAGATTCGTAAAAGATAATTAACATACAATACAAGCAATTTTTACATAGAACATAAAAGTACAAGCACACTATATTACATATATTTCACAACATGATTACAACTCTTTAATCCGACTCACTCGTTTCTTCTTCTTCGGACTTGGTTCGTTTTGCTAATTTCCTAGGGATATATGATGCTCCCATAATACGAGCTGTCGTTTTCCACAATGGTTTAGAAAAACCTGGTGGTTTAGAGGTTCCCGGGTCATTGTTACATTTTAGGAAATACGGATGTTGCCGATACATATAAAGTTCATCGGGGTTGGAATCGGGTTTCTCTATTTTTATACCTTTTCCCTTATTATTTTCTTTCGATTTATTAAATTGGGTCAAGGTAATTTCTATAACATCATCGGAATCCTCATTGGGATCCGATTCATCGAAAAATTGATAATCTTCCCAATATTTTGCTTCCTCGGCGGAAACACCATTGACCATTATTAACTTTGGTCTGTTGGTTGAGGATTTTCTTTTATTTAATTGATTTACTATAGGTATCAATATTTCTTCTTCCGGAACCTCTTCTTCTTCCGGTTCCTCCTCTTCTGATTCCTCTTCTTCCGTTTCCTCTTCTTCCGGTTCCTCTTCTTCCGGTTCCTCTTCGGAAATTTGTGAATCTTCCCAAATTATATTCGACTCTTCATTATTATTAGGTGAGTCGATGAGATTTGTACTAGTGGTAGACATCTATCACACAATATCAATCACATTAAGAGGTTAATATATCACATAATATTTACATGTTAATAATATATAATTTCCAACAAAAGTGTTAAGCAATAGTTTTTAAAGAAAAAACGGTCGAAGTCCAGACTCACTAATGTATCCTAACAAACTCGATAAGACACACTAATGCAAATTTCTGGTTCTCTAAGACCAACGCTCGGATACCAACTGAAATGTCCCGTTCATATTAATTATAAATGTTCTATATTAATTGATTTCGTCGCGAGGTTTTGACCTCTATATGAGACATTTTTCAAAGTCTGCATTCGATTTTAAAACAAACCATAACCTTTAAAATATTACGACGATTATCAAATAATGATAATCTAAAATATAGCGTTTTTCACACGACCATTACATAATGGTTTACAATAATATTACACATCAACATAAGTCTTCGAATGCAGTTTTTAAACAATATTATACAAGCATGGACTCCAAATCTTGTCCTTAATTTAGTATGCAACAGCGAAAGCTCTTAATAATCACCTGAGAATAAACATGCTTAAAACATCAAAAAAATTGTTGGTGAGTTATATGTTTAACCTACATATTATTAAATCATAATAATAGACCACAAGATTTCATTTTTATAACACATCTCTTATCAGGCATTTCGCAAACTGCATAGAGATAAAAATCATTCATATGTTGAACACCTGGTAACCGACGTTAACTTAATGCATAGAATATCCCCAAAAACAGAACCTCTCGTCTGTATAATAATCTCGAAGTACTAAACCATCCATAACCTAAATGGGGGTTGTTAAGCCCAATATATCTATCTTTAGGATTCGCGTCAATTAGGGGCATTTCCCTAATTCTTAGGCTACCAGACTTGAAGGGTGATATTCGGTTTAATAATCCAACCATAGAATGTAGTTTTGCGTACTTGTGTCTATTTTGTAAAACATTTATAAAGCTGCATGTATTCTCATCCCAAAATATTAGATTTTAAAAGTGGGACTATAACTCACTTTCACAGATTTTTACTTCGTCAGGAAGTAAGACTTGGCCACTGGTCGATTCACGAACCTAGAACAAATATGTACATATATATCAAAGTATGTTCAAAATATATTTACAACATTTTTTAATACGTTTTAATGTTTTAAATATTTTCAGTCAGCTGTCCTCGTTAGTAACCTACAACTAGTTGTCCATAGTTAGATGTACAGAAATAAATTGATATATATTATCTTGACCCAATCCACGACCCAGTGTATACACGTCTCAGGCTAGATCACAACTCAAAGTATATATATTTTTGGAATCAACCTCAACCCTGTGTAGCTAACTCCAACATTACTGCATATAGAGTGTCTATGGTTGTTCCAAATAATATATATAGATGGGTCGATATGATATGTCAAAACATTTGCATACGTGTCTATGGTATCCCAAGATTACATAATATATTAGAATACATGTATAATACAATATAAGTTAGCTAGGATATGATTTGTATAGATTTGTTACCAATTTTCACGTAGCTACAACAAGTAAAAATATCCAATCTTGTTTTACCCATAACTTCTTCGTTTTAAATCCGTTTTGAGTGAATCCAATTGCTATGGTTTCATATTGAACTTAAGTTTATGAATCTCTATAGAAAAAGTATAAGTTTATAGTCATAAATACAGGTTACAAGTCATTTTTGTAAATGTAGTCATTTCAGTCGAAAGAACGACGTCTAGATTACCATTTTGGAAAACATACTTCCATTTTGAGTTTAATCATGATTTTTGGATATAGTTTCATGTTCATAAGAAAAATCATTTTTCCAGAATAACAATTTTTAAATCAAAGTTTATCATAGTTTTTAATTAACTAACCCAAAACATCCCGCGGTGTTACTACGACGGCGTATATCCAGTTTTACGGTGTTTTTTCGTGTTTTCAGGTTTTAAATCATTAAATTAGCATATCATATAGATATAGAACATGCATTTAGTTGATTTTAAAAGTTAAGTTAGAAGAATTAACTTTTATTTGCGAATAAGTTTAGAATTAACTAAACTATGTTCTAGTAATTACAAGTTTAAACCTTCGAATAAGGTAGTTTTATATATATGAATTCAATGATGTTATGAACATCATTACTACCTCAGGTTTTGTGGATAAACCCACTGGAAATGAAAAAAATATATTTAGCTTCAAAGGATCCTTGGATGGCTTGAAAGTTCTTGAAGCAGAATCATGACACGAAAACAAGTTCAAGTAAGATTTCCACTCGAAATAAGATTGTTAGAGTTATAGAAATTGAATCAAAGCTTGAATATGAGTATTACCTTGTATTAGAAAGATATCTTACTATAAATAAGAAAGATTTCTTGAGGTTAGATGATCACTTTACAAGATTGGAAGTAAGCTAGCAAACTTGGAAGTATTCTTGATTTTATGAAACTAGAACTTATAGAATTTTTGAAGAACACTTAGAACTTGAAGATAGAACTTGAGAGAGATCAATTTGATGAATAAAATTAATGAATGAAAATGTTTTTAGGTGTTTTTGGTCGTTGGTATATGGATTAGATATAAAGGATGTGTAATTTTGTTTACATGTAAATAAGTCATGAATGATTACTAATATTTTTGTAATTTTATGAGATATTTCATGCTAGTTGCCAAATGATGGTTCCCACATGTATTAGGTGACTCACATGGGCTGCTAAGAGCTGATCATTGGAGTGTATATACCAATAATACATACATCTAAAAGCTGTGTATTGTACGAGTACGAATATGGGTGCATACGAGTAGAATTGTTGATGAAACTGAACGAGGATGTAATTGTAAGAATTTTTGTTAAGTAGAAGTATTTTGATAAGTGTCTTGAAGTCTTTCAAAAGTGTATAAATACATATTAAAACACTACATATATATACATTTTAACTGAGTCGTTAAGTCATCGTTAGTCGTTACATGTAAATGTTGTTTTGAAGCCTTTAGGTTAACGATCCTTTTAAGTGTTGTTAACCCATTGTTTATTATATCAAATGAGATGTTAAATTATTACATTATCATGATATTATGATATATTAATATATCTTAATATGATATATATACAATTAAATGTCGTTACAACGATAATCGTTACATATATGGCTCGTTTCAAAATCATTAAGTTAGTAGTCTTGTTTTTACATATGTAGTTCATTGTTAATATACTTAATGATATGTTTACTTATCATAATACCATGTTAACTATATATATATATCCATATATATGACATCATATAGTTTTTACAAGTTTTAACGTTCGTGAATCACTTGTCAACTGTCTATATAAAACCTATTTCAATTAATCAAGTCTTAACAAGTTTGATTGCTTAACATGTTGGAAACACTTAATCATATAAATATCAATTTCATTTAATATATATAAATATGGAAAAGTTCGGGTCACTACATTTTGGCATTAAAATGACTTTAAAATAATTAGATAACTCCTTAAAATGTTATCAATTCTGTATAATTTAGGAGTTATCAGTTAAACTAAAATAGGCTAACACACATAAGAAAGATTCTCCAAATGCACACACAACACACATGAATTTTGTTTGTGTGAAACAAGTTTCTGCATGTGCTGGTGGGATTGATAAGAAGGTTAAGGGGACAATAAAATCTTATGATTCTATACTCATTACTATTCTTAAAAATCCTATATGTCCTAAATTGGGGAAAAGTGTTTCAAACGATTCATGTTCGAAGTAATTTATTATTAAGAAGGTTCATCATCAAGATGGTTCTTATTCTACTCAAAAGATTCCTATGAAGTTAATGTCAAATCATACAAAGGAAAGTCTCTTAAAGAAACAGATAAAGTCTCAACAATACACGAGTCCAAAAACTGATTTGAGTGAGTATGATAACAACGAACGTCAAATCAAAATAGAGATTTTGAAAAATCAATCATCTCACATGTCAAACGAAAAGTTTGGACGTCTAACTAACAAAGGTGTTTTTTGTGTCGCAGGTTATAATCCAAACTTGAATTACAAGTCCAACTGGGTACCTAAGTCGTGCTTAAAGAAAGTAGCAAACAAAACCAAAAAATCTGCTAGTCGACCTAGGAACCTATCTCATGTGTTTCATTTTACTTCTGTGAACAAAATATCTTCTTGGAATAATCCGTGTGTTAAGACTTTTGATGATTATGTAAAACTTGAGATTGCTTATGCTAATGATACATGTATGTGCTATTGAATGATGCTTTAAAGTCTAAATTGCATGATGCATTACGTGTTACATATTTATGCGATCCAAAGTTTTCTGCTATTACTAACCGTAGAGGACCTAAACAGCTTGGATACCTAAACTCTAGGAAAGTTAACATTTACAGGTTTTTGATGTTTATGTGTTGTATATCGACTCCAGTTGTTCTCGACACATGACGAGCGATAAATCCTTGTTTGTGAACTACGTTGACAAATTCCTAGGAACGGTTACTTTTGGAAATGATGAAATTGCGGCGATAACGGGTTATGGAGATTATGTGAAATATGTCATAACGATAAAACGGGTATCATACATTGAAGGTCTGGGTTGTAGTTTATTTAGTGTAAGCTAATTCTGCGATGGATATCAGAAAGTCACATCGAACGTCTTCAGTGTTTGGTGCAATCCATCGACGGACACGATCTCCTAGTTGGTAAACGTAGTGCTTCACTTTGTACTAATGACCTTGATGATGCGCCAACAAATAGTAATTTGTGTTTGGCTGCAAAATGTACAAGAGAAAATTTGTGGTTATGGCATCACCTGATGTCTCCCATTAATTAAAAGGGTATTAATTAACTAGTCTCTGAAGACTTAGTTGATGGTATTCCTACCTTTCACTATGATAAACATCATGTGTGTCCATCATGTGCAATGAGTAAACTTACCCGGAATAATCATCCGCTTAAGCAAGTCCCAAATACTTCAACCTCTTTACAATTATTGCATATGGACTTATGTAGACCCATGTGGGTTCCTGGCCTCGGTGGCCGGAAAAATGTGCTTGTCATAGTTGATGACTATACCTGATATACATGGTTTTTCTTTTGCAAACTAAATCTTAAACACCCACCATTATCATTGAGTTAATCAAAAAAAACTCAACGCTCTTTTAACAAACATGTTAAGAGCATCCGAACTGATAATCGGACGAAATTTAAGAATGACCTACTTGATAGTTTCTTAAGAGACCAAGGCATTCAACATCAGTTCTTTGATACAAGAACCCCTTAACAGCATGGAGTAGTCGAATGACATAATTGTACGTTGTCTGAGGTAGCACGAACGATGCTTCCTACTCCAAACTAAAACCAAAAATGTGGGGTTACGCCATTTCGACTCCATGTTATACCCAAAATCGCTCTATCATAAACAAACATTTTGATAGAACTCCTTATAAGTTATTATATGGTAGACGCCCGAATGTTATATATTTACATGTTTTTTGGTTGTGTATACTATGTTTTAACGATTTTGACAGCCTCGCAAAGTTTGATGATGATGGCGATCAGGCCATATTTCTCGGTTACTCGTCGAACAAAGTGGCTTATCGTGTTTATCACAAAAGGACAAGGATGATAAAGGAAAGCATCAATGTTCATTTTGATGAGTTATCGGGAATGGATTTTGAACAACTCAAATCAAAACCCGGTCCGAACCTAGATATTACTTCTTCCACACGTAACTCAATTTTCTCGAAGAAGGGTGTTCCTACGGTAACTACAGAGGAACTGGATATCTTATTTGATACTCTATATTCTCCTCAATAGAACTCAAACATTCATGCCGTACCGGTTACACCAACACAATCAATTACTATTGAGACACAACTTAGTGTCAACGATGAAGATACAACACTAACTAATTCACCTGTTGTTTGTTCATCCTCCCTCCCACCTCCTAATGTTAATCTTGACCCGCTTCAAGATGCATCGTTTGATTCAATTCGAGATGTTTCTCCGGTAATTCAGTCAGAATCAATGGAAGTTGTTGCTTCAGAACAAGAGGATCATGGCTCAACTTCAACAACGGTTGATGTTTCAATTGATACAAATGATCCTGAACCTCTTCCACATACCAACCAATGAACTAAAAGTCATCTGATTGATCTTATTATTGGTGATGCTAATGCTCCGGTTACAACTCGAAGGGCTACTCTTAATTTGTGTTTGTATATAGCCTTTCTAAGTAAGATTGAACTAACTTCGGTTGCTCAAGCTTTACTTGATCCAAACTGACTAATAGATATGCAAGAGGAAATAGGTCGATTTGATCATTTGCAAGTATGGCGGCTAGTTCCAAGACCACGGGGTCAGCAACCAATCAGGGTTAAGTGTATGCAAGAGGAATTGTGGTTAGAAACAAGGCATGTCTTGTGACCAAAGGATACTGACAACAAGATGGTATTAACTACGATGAGCCATTTGTTCCAGTTGCAAGAATTAAGGCTATTCATCATTTTCTTGTGTATGCTTCTCACAAAAGTTTATGGTGTTTCAAATGGATGTCAAAACTGATTTTCTCAATGGTTGTGACGACCCAAGAATTTCCGACCAAATTTAAACTTAATCTTTATATGATCTCGACATGATAAGCAATGTCTATTAAATCGAATCTCAAAATGTTTGAACTATTATTTTTTTAATGCATTTGACTTTTGACTATTCCCTACGATTCAGGAACCTTTAATTGTAAATAGAGATGCATATATAAATAACTAAACGTATAAATATTTATATAGTAAATATATTAATGAACTATTTTATGATTATGAAAGAAACTTAAATTTGTTATTTAAACTGTTTATGTAAATACAGAAAAGTAGATTGAATATATATATATATATTGTGTCAATATCAACAGCGTATTAAATGTTATACTCTCAAATTAATTATTTCAACATATATAAAACATTTACCTTCTTAATAATTAAAACTTAATTATTTAAACTTAATTATTTATAGTAGTTGAAGAATTTTTGTGATATCTGTACCTGATTGGTACTGCGTGTATATTTTTAAAATGTATAAAATATATAAGATGCTAAATAAATAATTAGTTAAAAATAAATGTAGCTACAATATAACGTATAGATATTATATTAATATTGTTATTAATATTATTAGTAATATCATTATTAAGTATTACTTGTATGATTATTATTATTATCTTTATTTCATATTATTTTTATTATTATTATTATTATTATTATTATTATTATTATTATTATTATTATTATTATTATTATTATTATTATTATTATTATTATTATTATTATTATTACTCTTGTCATTATTCTTATTCTTATTAGTATTATTTTGATATTATTATTAATATTATTTGTATTATTATTAGTTTCAATATTATTAATAGAATTAATATGAAATACTAATGATTATATAATGAATATTATTTTGTTTCTTTATATAATTAATATTGAAATATATATATATATATATATATATATATATATATATATATATATACATATATAACGTTATATAATGATGCAAACGCAGATATATATGTACATACATATGCATATCCGAAATACAAGTATACATATAATACATGTACAGAACATATATATATATATATATATATATATATATATATATATATATATATATATATATATATATATATATATACACACCAGAATACTGTATTATACAAAATTATAGATAAAGCTATATTCTATTTAACACACAATCCAAGGATCTTCCTTATCTCTAATCTTGTAAAAAGAGTCGGATTAAATCTGATATATCCAAAAAACTAGCTAGCAATCGACATCAGACTCTATTATTCTCTTGCTACTTTATGTCTTTCCTCTCTAATTTGATTTTCTTTGTCAACCACTACCTTCACAACAAGACAAGAGTTGAATAATTCAGTCACAACAAATATCATTCTAATGCACCCTTTAAGTCATGAACTACTAATTGAGAAAATCAAACAAGAATTGAAGAAACTGCTTCTGCAACTATAACAGTCGGGTACATTTTATTTCGAGATCAAGCTCAACACAAGCACCATCGCTGTACTACTAAATTGCTATTATTACACCTGCAAACCATCAAACCAACACATATATACGACTACATACATATATCCCAAATGGAAAACATTACTTACCTACTTGTTCAACCAAACAATTACCAAAAGACCTGCAGCTCGTTCCTGTCATCACTGCTACAGCCCATGTTGTTACTACAGCTACTCGAAACTTCTATTTTCTGTTTAGTTCAATTCAAAACCACCAACAATAATCCATACCCAACTCATTGTGTTACCTGCTACTTCCACTATTATATATGCTCCTGGTAAACCTGCAACATAACCAAATACCTGTCAACCACTGTGGTACGTTTTCAATTTCTGATTTGAATAAAACATCAAACCACCTCTAATCACTGACATTTATATATATATATTATTATTAACATTAACTAACAGAAACTAAATCATAATAATCACCATCAAACCATAACTAATAAATCCTAATTGTCTTTGAACAAAAATTATGACCATCTTTGTGTTACACTAAATCAAAACCCATCAGGGACCCAATTTAATACGGTTTAAGTTTGATTTTTTTTTTAGAAATACAGAAAATTATAGAAGGATTAATAAAATTTAGGAAAACATAATCAACTAATTACCTCTTTCATCGATTAAAGAACCGATTTCATGAATGATGGATGGTGATGTGATGCAATCCCTGGTACTACCCGATGCGGTGATTAATCTTTCTTCTTAAGTTGAACGAACATCAATTACACCAACTGCTACTTTAATTTTCTTTGATTGTTCTTCGATGACAAAGAGGATTAGGGATTGATGATGACGACGACCGAACGATGACGATAATGAATCGATGCCTATTAAACATTTATGATTATTGATTAATTGATCCGTTGATGGATCGAAAAACCCTAGATTGTGAATCGTTCTTCTCTGCTTTTCTTTTTATTTTTTTTCTCTCGATCTGAATTGGGAACCGATACAAACGCGTACAGATCCTTATTTATTATTATTATTTATTATTTATTATTTATTATTATTATTATTATTATTATTATTATTATTATTATTATTATTATTATTATTATTATTATAAACATTACTAATAGAAATATCACTAAAAAGTGTATCATTATGATAGTTATTATTATTATTATTAAAATTTTCATATAAAGATTTCAAAATACATTACAAATTATTATATTTAATACGTTAATACTATTTAAATTTGCATATAATATTATTAATAACATGGATATAATTATTATATATTAACTAAATATATTCATAAAAGATAAATCGTAATATATATATTATAGAACATTGATATAATATTAATTAGACATTATTATAAAATTTTATAGATATAAATTAAAACATTATATAACTTTCATGAACATTAAAAAATAATACAGTATCAATAACATAAACATAAATATATTATAATAAGTTATAGATAAAATTATTAAAAGATTTTACCGAAGAAATTCTATCTTTGTATTAATAATTGAATAATATGATTACTTAATATTAATGTATATAAAAACAAATATATTTAGTACACATATATAACATATAAATTAAGGATGTAATAAATAAATAAAGTACATATTGGAATTTAACCTAAAACTTTTATAAATATTATATAATTAATATTTGATTTATTATCATTATACGTTTATGATATTAACTGATATATAATACTAATATAGGTTCGTGAATCCAAGACCAACCCTACACTTGTTCATTGTCGTTAGATGTATTTTTACTACAAAATACAATATGGTGAGTTTCATTTACCTTTTTACCCTTTATATTTTTGGGCTGAGAATACATGCGCAATTTTTATAAATGTTTGACAAAATAGACACAAGTAGTTAAAACTACATTCTATGGCTGGATTATTAAACCGAATATGCCCCTTTTTTATTAAGTCTGGTAATCTAAGAATTAGGGAACAGACACCCTAATTGACGCGAACTCTAAAGATAGATCTATCAGGCCCAACAAGCCCCATCCAAAGTACCGGATGCTTTAGTACTTCGAAATTTATATCATGTCCAAAGGAGGATCTCGGAATGATGGGGATATTCTTATATGCATATTGTGAATGTCGGTTACCAGGTGTTCAATCCATATGAATGATATTTTTGTCTCTATGCATGGGACGTATGTTTATGAGAAATGGAAATATGAAATCTTGTGGTCTATTAAAATTATGAAAGGATTATTTATGTTAAACTAATGAACTCACCAACCTTTTAGTTGACACTTGAAAGCATGTTTATTCTCAGGTACGAAAGAAATCTTCCGCTGTGCATTAACTTATATTAGAGACATTACTTGGAGTCATTCATGGGATATTTCAAAAGACGTTGCATTCAAGTCATTGAGTTCATCAATATTATTATTAAGTCAATTATACTTGAATATATTATGAAATTGTATGCCTGCTGTCAACTTTCGATGAAATGAAAGATTGTCTTTTCAAAAACGAATGCAATGTTTGTAAAATGTATCATATAGGGGTCAAGTACCTCGCGATGTAATCAACTGTTGTGAATCATTTATAATCGATATAGACTTCGTCCTGATGGATTAGGACGGGTCATTTCAGTTGGTATCAGAGCGGTGGTCTTAGTAAACCGGGTCTGCATTAGTGTGTCTAACTGATAAGTAGTTAGGATGCATTAGTGAGTCTGGACTTCGACCGTGTCTGCATGTCAAAAGTTTTGTTTATCATTTTTGTCAGAAATCATTTATTTATCATCCTTAGTAAATTACCGCCTTACTATTCTTAGTCTAGACACATCTTATTGCATTGACTGCATGATTAGTGTATAGACAAAATTCATATCTTAGCGTATCTGCTAATTCATATCTTAGCGTATCTGTTATTGTTATCTTTACATGACAGCTTCCGTAGATTCCTCCGTAACTTATGAGATTTTAGTATTACATATGCATATGTAAATTATGTATTGCAGGATACTAATCTACATCCTATAATCTATTTCTTATCAAAAATCCTCCATCTGGGCGTACGAGATGAATCCTTCAACTAGTTCGAGTCCCTCGGATTCCGACAGCTATTCTGATACTTATTCCGACAGTTATTCCAAAAGGATAGTCATCTAAGCTCCGGAAGCAATGTCAGCAGAATGAATCAACCAATCATCCATCCCCAATTCATCTGATGGATTCGTAGTCGACTTAATCAATGGAGACGCGCAGAAGGCGGTCCCTTCCACTAACCGAATTCACCTTTTGGCGAAGAACCTGAAACACTCACCGGCCAACCAATCTGAAACACTATCTTCACTCTTATTTCCTGGATACCTCGCAACGATTATATGATATCCAAAAATTCTGAATCTTATTCATTCGCTAGTTCCGACCGACAATCATTCTGGAATAATAGAAGAAGTCAACGAACTTCGCGCTAGAGTAATAAATTTGGAGAATATGGTGTAAAATGTGCTTGCTTCAGCAACATCACCGGCACCAACAGTACCATCAGAAACAGCACCAGTATCATCAACAATCCATTCCTCAACATCTTATTATGTATCTCGAGTATAATCATCGTTCTACGTATCGTTCTACATCAATTATCTTCGTTTTTTTTTTCATGGCGATTATGTAACCGCTAATGTTTTAGAGATTATATATTCTTGTTCTAATGATAAATCAAATGAGATTAAAATCATATTAACTCATTAACTCCATGATTACATCTGAAGAAAATATATATGTTTATATATTTTCATAAGGATTGTAATTAGAAATTCTTAGTACAAACTGTTAATGGTGAAAATATTTTAACGGGTAGGTAATACCCGAAGAATATTTAGATTTCATATTAATATGTTAGACTGTACATTCTTCGAATCTGATTCAATGGTCATTTACTATCCTATTTACATCCACAGTTATAGGAATCCGTTCACTGCAGAATAACCATATTCATCCAATTTCATATTTGGATTTTGATTTATCAGAATCTAACAAGTGGCATAATGAAGAAAACATTTGACAAAATAAAATTTGTTAGAAACAAACAAATTAACTATGAGAAATTTTGTTAAGAATCCACGCTAACTGTTCCTAGCTAACTATTACTAGCTAACTGATTACATTTTATTTATCACAGTTAATTTATCGCAGTTTAATTATCGCAATTTTATTTATCGTCATTTAATTTATGTTATTTACTTTACGCACTTTATTATTCGTCATTTAAATTTTTGTTATTTATTTTTACGCACTTTAAATATCGGGACATGTATACAAGGTTTTGACATATCATATCGACGCATTTATATAAATTATTTGGAATAACCATAAACACTCTATATGCAGTAATGAACGAGTTCTCTATACATGGTTGAGGTTGATTCTACAATAATATATATAATTTGAGTTGTGATCGAGTCTGAGACATGTATACGGGTCACGATACGTATTAACTAATTCGAATATTATATATTAAATTATATATGAATTATTGGACTGTCAACTGTGGACTAATAACATTGGACAATTAAAATGAATTAAAATATTGAATATAACATATGAAACTAAACATTTCTTCAAGTTGCCACTTGATTTCATCTTAAACCTCATTTGTATCTTGATGATTACAATCTGCGTTCAAACCTTTCATGATTCTTGAAAACACCTCAATTGATAGGATGAACCAACCGCACTTCATTTACGGGAGAAAAGATTTATGCATATAGTTATGCACCTGAAAACACTCGGAACCTGAGTAAGTTTAACACGTAGCTGTGCTAATTCATTTAACGTTATTATTACCAAAAATAACTTTGCATCTGCTGTTCGAGATAGCTAGTTTTGTCACAGCTCCAGCAAGACAACTTCGACTTTTCGTACGAAACAACCTTATTATAACGTTGATATATACGCGTGCTCTTTTATTGTTACCAGGGAACCTTTCATATTCCACCATATTACCATCAGCGTTTAATCATCTAAAAACACAATTTTCCTGAAACCACCTCGGATTAATAACTGATGATTCAGATATCATAGCATTAAATGCAGAGGAAACAGAAAAATGGTAGATGTTCTAAACAACCAAAAGTTTGATGATAAAGAAAGGAATGTTAGGAACGCTCGATAGAAAATTGGGTATTGAAAAACAAATTGAGCTACCCATGAAGGAGACCAAGAACAAATACAAGGACCAAACCCTATATTCAAAGGATTCAGGTAATTCTGGATCCGTTGAAATCTTTAGAGAATATCTTGCTCCGAAGTCATGTTAAAATCTTGCGGAAAATCTTTCTCCATTAACCATCGAACTTAGAAATTCCAAACTATCATCATCAATATCTTCGATATTTCTGAGGATATTTTCATAAATATTCTCGTTCGAAATTATATACCTCCTCGTGCTTCCTGTGTATCATTATATTGGAAACATTCAATAGAAAATTTAGTACCGAAAAGCGGATTATGCGAAACTATGAAAGAAGCCGTGGACAAATCACAAAGAATAAGTTTGACTTCAAAGAATCTAAATGATTCAATTTCCGCTGAAGTCTTTAGCGAATATTTTGCTCATTACTCTAAACCCTTGTGGACAATAGTCTCCATCATCCTCTGATCTTAGATATTCAAAGATATTATCGTATCTTTCATTATAAATATCCTCGACATTTCTGAATATATTTTTATAACTAATACTATCTGAAATTATTTATCTCTTCGTGCTATCAGTGTTACATCATATAGAAACTGTTAGTTTCTATATTCTGTAAACTTTTAAGCTTAAAATATGAATATTATTGAAGTAATGTTGGGAACTGATGCACGATTTAGTATAATATAATGACACTTGATCAACGTGATTATATTACAGTAAGTCATGCTGAGTTTTAATGGGACATGATGGTTCACAGTAGATCATACCACCATCATGTGTCATGTTACATAACTCTTTCATTCTAATTAACTTCTGAACATATCAAGAAAGTATATTTTTGATAGCTCTATTCTCAATGATTCTGGTAATTTGACGAATCAAATCGTGCTATTACGTTCTTTCTTGATTATAACATTAAATTCATTCGAAACTCCATACTTACAAATTCTAGACCATTACTCGTTTTACTAGAGATCAAGAGGAGATTAAAAAGACGAAGAGCTCCGAAACATAAAGGAAGATATAAAACTCGACAACAACACTGAAATTACATTTATTAAAAATTAAAACATCACGATAATTAAAAATTAAAAGATTACAATCAAACTACTCATCGTCGTCAATTGTCATCTGCAAAGTAGCATTCACCAGTCATTTCACCATCCGTGAGGTACTCTGGAGACATCGGTATTTCTCTTGATGCCTCAACTGCTGCTTCAGCTGATTTATCGAGGTAACGATAACCCAACGTCTCTTCATCTTCAAGAACCGCATACAAAGAAATGCATTTACCGCGATCTTCAATGGTATCTTTTATAAAGTACCATTTATCATCCGTACACAGAAAACTTGCTCTACAATCCACATCATAATCGTCTTTATAAAAGAACACAGACGTGAATTCACACGAAACTTTTTCCTTCAGAAAGGATAGCAAGTCTTGCAAACCAACATCACGAATGTCGATATCTTCAAATGAAATACTGTCGCCCCACTTGTATTCCTTTATTTGATTACGAAAATCACCTCCGTAATGAACATCGAATGAAACAATCATTGGGGGAATTGTTAGCATTTTGCAGTTTGGGAGTGTTTGATTTTGATTTTGAGAGAGGTGGAAATATAAAAGAAATATATGTTTGAGTGTATAAAATGAAGTTTATGGTTGATGTTTATATAATGTAAAAGTGGCCGTTGGGATAGCCGTTGGGATTTTTTTATAAACGGCTAAAAAAAAAAATTTAAGCGAGTTTTTGGGCAGAGATGGACAATGCCGTTGGGACCTCTCTTATGATAGTTTCACTCATACTCATCGATTAATCGAATTGTTTTATCCATATTACTCAATGATGATAAAACTTTAAATTTTAACTCATAATCGTCATGAAAACATTTTTATTGTTAGCCATGACCATCCTAATCAAATTTCGGGACGAAATTTCTTTAACGGGTAGGTATTGTGACGACCCAAGAATTTCCGACCAAATTTAAACTTAATGTTTATATGATCTCGACATGATAAGCAATGTCTATTAAATCGAATCTCAAAATGTTTGAACTATTATTTTTTTTAATGCATTTGACTTTTGACTATTCCCTACGATTCACGAACCTTTAATTGTAAATAGAGATGTATATATAAATAACTAAACGTATAAATATTTATGTAGTAAATATATTAATGAACTATTTTATGATTATGAAAGAAACTTAAATTTGTTATTTAAACTGTTTATGTAAATACAGAAAAGTAGATTGAATATATATATATATATTGTGTCAATATTAACAGCGTATTAAATGTTATACTCTCAAATTAATTATTTCAACATATATAAAACAATTACCTTCTTAATAATTAAAACTTAATTATTTAAACTTAATTATTTATAGTAGTTGAAGAATTTTTGTGATATCTGTACCTGATTGGTACTGCGTGTATATTGTTAAAATGTATAAAATATATAAGATGCTATATAAATAATTAGTTAAAAATAAATGTAGCTACAATATAAGGTATAGATATTATATTAATATTGTTATTAATATTATTAGTAATATCATTATTAAGTATTACTTGTATGATTATTATTATTATCTTTATTTCATATTATTATTATTATTATTATTATTATTATCATTACTCTTGTCATTATTCTTATTCTTATTAGTATTATTTTGATATTATTATTAATATTATTTGTATTATTATTAGTTTCAATATTATTAATAGAATTAATATGAAATACTAATGATTATATAATCAATATTATTTTGTTTCTTTATATAATTAATATTCAATATATATATATATATATATATATATATATATATATATATATATATATATATATATATATATATATATATATATATACATAACGTTATATAATGATGCAAACGCAGATATATACGTACATACATATGCATATCCGAAATACAAGTATACATATAATACATGTACAGAACATATATATATTATATATATATATATATATATATATATATATATATATATATACACCAGAATACTGTATTATACAAAATTATAGATAAAGCTATATTCTATTTAACATCACAATCCAAGGATCTTCCTTGTCTCTAATCTTGTAAAAAGAGTCGGATTAAATCTGATATATCCAAAAATCTTGCTAGCAATCGACATCAGACTCTATTATTCTCTTGCTACTTTATGTCTTTCCTCTCTAATTTGATTTTTTTTGTCAACCACTACCTTCACAACAAGACAAGAGTTGAATGATTCAGTCACAGCAAATATCATTCTAATGCACCCTTTAAGTCCTGTACTACTAATTGAGAAAATCAAACCAGAATTGAAGAAACTGCTTCTGCAGCTATAACAGTCGGGTACATTTTATTTCGAGATCAAGCTCAACACAAGCACCATCGCTGTACTACTAAATTGCTGTTACTACACCTGCAAACCATCAAACCAACACATATATACGACTACATACATATATCCCAAATGGAAAACATTACTTACCTACTTGTTCAACCAAACTATTACCAAAAGACCTGCAGCTCGTTCCTGTCATCACTGCTACAGCCCTTGTTGTTACTACAGCTACTCGAAACTTCTGTTTTCTGTTTAGTTCAATTCAAAACCACCAACAATAATCCATACCCAAATCATTGTGTTACCTGCTACTTCCACTATTATATATGCTCCTGGTAAACCTGCAACATAACCAAATACCTGTCAACCACTGTGGTACGTTTTCAATTTCTGATTTGAATAAAACATCAAACCACCTCTAATCACTGACATTTATATATATATTATCATTAACATTAACTAACAAAAACTAAATCATAATAATCACCATCAAACCGTAACTAATAAATCCTAATTATCTTTGAACAAAAATTATGACCATCGTTGTGTTACACTAAATCAAAACCCATCAGGGACCCAATTTAATACGGTTTAGGTTTGATTTTTTTTTTAGAAATACAGAAAATTATAGAAGGATTAAAGAAATTTAGGAAAACATAATCAACTAATTACCTCTTTCATCGATTAAAGAACCGATTTCATGAATGATGGATGGTGATGTGATGCAATCCCTGGTACTACCCGATGCAGTGATTAATCTTTCTTCTTAAGTTGAACGAACATCAATTACACCAACTGCTACTTTAATTTTCTTTGAATGTTCTTCGATGACAAAGAGGATTACGGATTGATGATGACGACGACCGAACGATGACGATAATGAATCGATGCCTATTAAAAATTTATGATTATTGATTAATTGATCCGTTGATGGATCGAAAAACCCTAGATTGTGAATCGTTCTTCTCTGCTTTTATTTTTATTTTTTTCTCTCGATCTGAATTGGGAACCGATACAAACGCGTACAGATCCTTATTTATTATTATTATTTATTATTTATTATTATTATTATTATTATTATTATTATTATTATTATTATTATTATTATTATTATTATTATTATTATTATTATTATTATTATTATTATTATTATTATTATTATTATAAACATTACTAATAGAAATATCACTAAAAAGTGTATCATTATGATAGTTATTATTATTATTATTAAAATTTTCATATAAAGATTTCAAAATACATTACAAATTATTATATTTAATACGTTAATACTATTTAAATTTGCATATAATATTATTAATAACATGGATATAATTATTATATATTAACTAAATATATTCATAAAAGATAAATCGTAATATATATATATATTATAGAACATTGATATAATATTAATTAGACATTATTATAAAATTTTATAGATATAAATTAAAACATTATATAACTTTCATGAACATTAAAAAATAATACAGTATCAATAACATAAACATAAATATATTATAATAAGTTATAGATAAAATTATTAAAAGATTTTACCGAAGAAATTCTATCTTTGTATTAATAATTGAATAATATGATTACTTAATATTAATGTATATAAAAACAAATATATTTAGTACACATATATAACATATAAATTAAGGATGTAATAAATAAATAAAGTACATATTGGAATTTAACCTAAAACTTTTATAAATATTATATAATTAATATTTGATTTATTATCATTAAACGTTTATGATATTAACTGATATATAATACTAATATAGGTTCGTGAATCCAAGGCCAACTCTACACTTGTTCATTGTTGTTAGATGTATTTTTACTACAAAATACAATATGGTGAGTTTCATTTACCTTTTTACCCTTTATATTTTTGGGCTGAGAATACATGCGCAATTTTTATAAATGTTTGACAAAATAGACACAAGTAGTTAAAACTACATTCTATGGCTGGATTATTAAACCGAATATGCCCCTTTTTATTAAGTCTGGTAATCTAAGAATTAGGGAACAGACACCCTAATTGACGCGAACTCTAAAGATAGATCTATCGGGCCCAACAAGCCCCATCTAAAGTACCGGATGCTTTAGTACTTCAAAATTTATATCATGTCCGAAGGAGGATCCCGGAATGATGGGGATATTCTTATATGCATATTGTGAATGTCGGTTACCAGGTGTTCAATCCATATGAATGATATTTTTGTCTCTATGCATGGGACGTATGTTTATGAGAAATGGAAATATGAAATCTTGTGGTCTATTAAAATTATGAAAGGATTATTTATGTTAAACTAAGGAACTCACCAACCTTTTGGTTGACACTTGAAAGCATGTTTATTCTCAGGTACGAAAGAAATCTTCCGCTGTGCATTAACTTATATTAGAGACATTACTTGTAGTCATTCATGGGATATTTCAAAAGACGTTGCATTCAAGTCGTTGAGTTCATCAATATTATTATTAAGTCAATTATAGTTGAATATATTATGAAATTGTATGCCTGCTGTCAACTTTCGATGAAATGAAAGATTGTCTTTTTAAAAACGAATGCAATGTTTGTAAAATGTATCATATAGGGTTCAAGTACCTCGCGATGTAATCAACTGTTGTGAATCGTTTATAATCGATATGGACTTCATCCGGATGGATTAGGACGGGTCATTTCAATGGTCAACTTCAATAGGAAGTTTATGTTGATCATCCCGAAGGATTTTTCGATCCAATTTATCCAAACCACCTCTACTATTTGGAGATAGCTTTGTATGGTCTAAAGCAAGCACCGCGTGCATGGTACGAGACTTTGACAAAGTATTTGATGGAAAATGTCTTCTCCTATGGAACAATTGATACAAAGCTCTTCATCCATAAACATCACGGTCACATCCTTTTAGTTCAAATTTACATTGATTATATTATTTTTGGTTTCATGTCCTCGGCTCTATGCAAAAAATTTGGTGATCTAATGACTAACAAATTCGAAATGAGCATGCTTGATGAGCTCAATTTCTTCTTGGGGTTGCAATTCAAACAATTAACAAATGGCATTTTTATCAGTCAAACCAAATACATCAACAATATCCTAAAATGTTTTAAAATTACTGAATAGAAAACAATGTCAACCCTAATGAGGACTTTGCTCAATGCTGATGAAAATGGGGAACCCTTTGATATAACTCTTTATCAAAGCATGGTTAGTTCTCTCATGTATTTGACTGCGAGTAGTCCAGACATTACACTTTCTGTAACTGTCTGTGCTCGATTTCTGTCTTACCCTAAGAAATCACACTCCAAAGCAGTGGTTAGAATTTTTCAATACCTGAAAGGTACATCTAATCTTGGAATTTAGTATCCTCATAGATCTGATTTCACTCACACTACTTACACGGATGCGAATCATGACAGTTGTCATGTTGATAGGAAAAGAACATCTAGATCAATTCAGATGTTGGGTAATAGATTAGTTGTTTGGTCATCCAAGAAACATAACCGTGTTTCACTATCAATAGTTGAGTCTGAGTACATTGTTGCAGTTCACTATTGTTCACAAGTTTTATGGTAGCAAACTCAACTATTAGACTATGGCTTTAAAGTTTCTAAGACCCCAATCTATTGTGATTCACATAGTGCCATTGCCATTACTAGAAACCCGGTCCAACATTCTAACACCAAATACATAGACATTTATTATCACTTTATTAAGGACCATGTAGGAAAGGAGGATGTAGATTTATACTTTGTGCCTACAAAAGTAGAATTAGCCAACATGTTTACTTAACCTTTGGTTGATCGGAGGTTCACTTGGAAGCAATCTCTTTATCTGTCGAATAGAGAAATGGATGACTTTCTCTACTTTTGAGTGTTTTTCACTCTGGGTGGAGGAATGACTTGTCTTTATTCTCGGATAGGGGAAAGATTTTCTACATCTCACCTCCCCCATACACCACTCATGTGGTATTGGGTTTCGTTGTTGTTGTTGTTGTTGTTGTTGTTATTTACTTAACCTTTGGATGAGGTTAGGCTAAAGTTTCTACAAATAAGCATGGTGGAGTATATTTCTTAATTTCCTTGATACATTTGGTACTTTTTCCTGAGATCTTGTGTTTAGGGGGATTATATACTTTCTAGGGGGAGTAAATGATCAATCAATGCTTTCGATAGTATCTTTCTAGGGGGTGTTTTTGAATCTACGATATCTCCATTGATATGAATTTCAATAGTTATGGGGGAAGTAACTAATTAATATATGTCTTGATTTAAGGGGGAGTTATTAATTTTCTTTGGAAGGATCAAAATGTTGATTTACTTCACTATATCACATTTTGAGGGGGAGAAAGGGAAGAAAATGAAAAGAAAATTGATCTTCAAAAAGTGAATACATAAAAACTTATGTTTTAAATGCTCTAATCCACTTTGGCTTGTATACATCTCAGTATGCAACCCGTTTTATATTTTGTATCGTCTAAAGATTTGTACATTGTTCAAAATCAATAAGTACAAATCTTATTTCCTAAATATGGAAAAGTATAAAATCCAAAAAGATAAACTTGTGATTTAATACATTAGGATTCTCCAAAGTTTGTGTAAAAATTGAATTGATGGATTTAATTGACTGACATTTGGTTATAAGGCCCATTCGGTACTAGATTCGGTAAGGCCCAACTTTGACCACAGATTCGGGAGATAAATAGTAGTGTCAAAAGTCAAATCTTTACGTTTTCAAAATTCTCTACTACCCGAATTGACATTAGCATACCGAATTTGTGACCAATCTCGAATCAAACCTTTAGTAAATCTCTTTTAAATCAATTTTTTATTATAGATGAATAGATCCTTGTTGTTTGAATGATTTCAAAAACAGAAAATATCTATATTTTCATGATTACATAATATAAATGAATAATTATGAGATATGCGAATATGAAAATAAGAATACAAATTCATATACATAAACAGATTCGTATACTTTGTTGATGTTATTCTGATTAAATGACGATTGATGTGTGGATATAACTTGAAAACGACTTAGATTGCATGTTTAATTAGAGTTTGATTGATTCTAATGTTACCGAATATGTTAGAACTAAAGTTTCCGAATCTGTTCTTGATAAAATAAGCGAATTTGTTCAACAATTGATTGAATACGACTCTGATAGTGATTTGCATGATTAAATGACTAGATTTACATGATGAAGTACATAACATTAAGTAATTTTGTTGTAACCGAATCTGACCAAATTTTTTAACTTGAAATAAATGAGATTCTCATACATCTGAATCTGATGAATTGGTTATATTACAACAACTTAATCAGATATTATGTATCTGAATCTCTTGTATGCTAATCTATTTCACGAATTTGAAGGGATAAGTAATTTTGGTATCTGAATCTAACTTATAAAAGACAGATTCTCATGTATCTGAATCTGCTCTCTTTGTGAAAAATGCTAAGTACTGTTTGATTTTTTGGATAAATTGTTTGATAAACCATGATGTATCCGAATCTCGTATGATAGCATTTGACTTGTTTGAATCTTAAACTCATGAGAATTGTGTTTAATGATATGAATGTTGAGATAATTAGTCAATTGGTCAAATAGTCAAAATATCAAATGGATTTCATGATTTACAAACACTTGTAAATATCTTGGAATAAAAGTTTTTATAACTTATAAAATCCATAAAAACTTTTAAAATTGAAAAGTGATAAAAAGATTTCAAGAAAATAAGAATAAAGACATATGATTATTCATAACATCTTGTGGTCATGGATTGAGAATTGTGAGATTCTCATAGGTGAAAATGAATACACCTAACATTGCTGATAACAGGTTTACAGCACCAATTCCTGTATGGTTTTTGAGGCTAGTTGATCCTATGGATACGAGAATAGATCCATATCTTGAAGCAGTAGGATTACCTCTACTAAACCGGGTACAACAAGCAAAAGTTTAACTAGCCACGGTTTTAGCCCAAGAGGTTAGAGAGGAACCTAGCAACCAACCTAGACCAGCTTCAACCTCATCTACGCTAAACCCCGAAAGACTTAGGATAACCCAATCATCACAACCCGTGAGGATTAGTGAGCCTAGTCCAACTAGGGTTCGACCTACCATTTCCACACATGAGGGTAGTGAACACGATACATCAGCAACTGAATGATCTCCCGAACCAACGAAGAAAAAGATGCGTTACCAACCTGCTGAAAAGATTCAGACTCCACCAATAATCAGCATGACTAGATCTAGGATTCCGACTCCTATAATCTTACACCAATCTGACACTATTGGTGATACAGACCAAGACTTAGAGCTTTCTAGGACTTCGTCACCGATCTCCGTATCACATCCAATAATAATAGTAAGCCCTACAATAAATGAAGCTCCAGCTTCGGTAGGCAAGAGATCTAAAAGCAATGATGGTAAAAAGACCACTAAGCCCATCCAACTTAATCATGAGATTAAATCCTACCATAAGAGATGTTTCTAAATCTAGAAAGGAAGTAAAGTCTTCCTCTGAAGTAAAGTGTTCGTAGACTCAATTGATTGAGGAAACTCAATCATTGAAGTCCGTGACGGCCGAAGGGGAGCCGAAAAACCTTGAAAAAGCACCCTCCTTACATACTTCATCCAAATGATGTTGTAGAGCCTCAATCTAAAACAGGGCCTTGAGGTCCGACTTATCTCGATGAGAGAGATCTATCGCGTCCCACGGAAATGAGTCAACATGACATTCCTTCGAGAAATTTATCAGACTTCCGAGAGACTGATCCTTTGGTTTAAGAACTTGATCCATTAGACTAAACCACTTCTCATCCAAATCTTGAAACTCAGGGTCTGAGTGTTAAGTCTTTATCTGGAAGAGATGTATTATATTATGATAAACTGATGACTTCAGGAGTCAGGGATATAAGTATGTCCGCGAGAACTAAAACAATGGGTAGTTCTTATACTTTGTTAGAGTCCCATGATACATATATCATGGACGTGAATGACCCGAATAGGTCCTCACTAGCTACAACTCCGGTTGTTAGTCAACCTCCATCAGAAGGGGATATACTGACTAGTAGTACGTATCAACCCACATATAAAAATATTCCTACATCTACCTCACCTGCCCTCACGAAAACTCAAACACTTCCACCGAAATCACTGACACCATCCGCATCATCTCTGATACTAGTGATTCTTCCACCATCACAAGGTTACACGGTTGTTTCACCAACACAGTCACCTTCTCGACTATCTAAAACATATGGTTTTGAATATCTCTCTAATGATGAGCTGGAGGCACTATACATTGCTGAATTTTCTAGATGACTTGATCTTGACGAAATTCATGAGACGATGATTCTTTACACTGAACAAGCAAGGGTAGTGTTTCCTAATTCTCCATGCAAGTTACCTGGACCAATTCACATGCCAAACCATGACGATTTTGATCCCGACAATCTTCATGAAGGGGAGAATAGATATGGTTATGGGTCAGGTGCTTATACACGTTCAACATATGAATCTAGTCAACACTAGAGAAATGATGATGTAGTTGAGATCTCCGATAGTTCTAAAAGCGATGAAGTTAATGAGATTAAACGTGATAATATTGATAGTTTTCTAAATGAAGTGGTTACAAAGAGAGAAGGTGACTTGGAAATGTTAAGAATTATGGATGAAAAGGAACAACATCAACAACAACAAACTGAGGATACATCAGTACCTGAGGACGATCAAAATTTTGATGATATTGAGGATAATCTCAAGGGGAAGAGTGTAGTTAATGAGTTTACTGAGCATTAATTTGTCAACATTACAACTCCAACCGTAGATTTCTGTTTACATCTTGAGAAGGAGGTAATTTCAAATGGTAATGAAGATACTACAACGCATCCTAATCATGATGAATCTTTTCAAACCTCAGAGATTGCTCTTGCCCGATGAGCTGATTATCAAATGAATGATGATGAAGAAAACTTGATTCCGCGTTCACCATTCGTTGAACAACAAGCTTACAAGATCTTTGGTGAAACATACCTTATCCTGGCACCATCTATGTGTGTTCTCGGTGCTTCGAAATTTTATAAGAAACTAGAATACTTAAAAGCTTATTTGAAATTTCGAAATCAGTATAAGCTGAAGAATGAGTAGAATCTTCAAGATCAACAGAGCTCAGAGATCAAAAGCATTAAAAAGATGTTGATGGTTAACAAAAATGGAGTAAAATGCCAATATTCTTTGTTACAATAATGGATGATGAGGATTATCAATTCTCAGAGGCAGATTTTGATGTGCTAAAGATAAACGACATCAACTTTATTTACAACTATTTGACTGGCTGGATGAAACAACAACTTTCCATGCAATTGTATGAAAGACAGTCTATAGATTCATTCTTGAGTTAATGAAATGGATGTCGGTTCATGATTTTCAGATGGGATTAGATTCAGGACATAAGAAAATTGGAATCAAACCTCCGAATGAACTAATCGAAGGATTACGATACATGTCCTTACTTGAAGTAAGTGATTGTCCATATGGATTTGTGTTTATCAACTCCAACTATACAAAGATCTTCATCAGACTTTCAGACTTCATGAGATATTCTGACGGAACATTGCGATATTCTCTTAAATACTTAAGATGGAGATTAGAGAATAAGTGCTACTAAACAGAGCACGCTGAAATCGTCAAAGTTCTTATTAAATGATTGAAGAAATGTCTCAACAAAAAAAGGAATGTGAGAAGATACAAGAGACTCAGAGGTTTCAAATCAAGATTTCACTTTAGAGAAACAAAGTTCCTGTAGATTGTTGTAATAGGATTACTTTTGTAAAATTCAAAATTAACACTAAGGGGAGATTGTTAGGACCTCAAAGTTAGAATAATGTTAATGTGAAATAAGCTAAATAGAAGGTTCTATAGAGGAGGGCTATATATAGAACCTAAGTAGTCATAAAACATAGCCATTGCAGTGTAACTGAGT
This sequence comes from Rutidosis leptorrhynchoides, assembly GCF_046630445.1. NCBI lineage: Eukaryota > Viridiplantae > Streptophyta > Magnoliopsida > Asterales > Asteraceae > Rutidosis > Rutidosis leptorrhynchoides. The sequence goes on along the minus strand of NC_092342.1, from coordinate 137,959,990 downwards.
TTAAGAAGCTGTGGAATTACTTGTAACTGAATTTCTCTAATAACGAATCTGTAAACTGTTCATCCGAATCTCATTCTAACAATTGTATCTTCGATATTCATCATGATCTGACCTATCACATGGTGATACCTTAAGCATCACCATATCACCTTCTTGAAACTCAATCGCTCGCCTACGTTTATCTGCATACAACTTTTGTCAATCTTGTGCCGTTTTAAGACGTGCAAGAATCATCTATATCTTTTGGTTCATCTGAAGAACTACCTCGGTACCACCAACCTCTTTTTGACACACCTCACCCCAACAAATCGGGATTCGACATTTCCTTCCATAGAGCATTTCGTATTGTGACGACCTGGAAATTTTTGACCAAATTTAAACTTAATCTTTATATGATTTCGACACGATAAGCAAAGTCTATTAAACTGAGTCTCAAAATGTTGGAACTATTTTACATAGATGCATTTGACTCCGACTATTCCCGCCTATTCACGAACAATTATGTGTAATTAAAAATGTAAATAAATATATACCAATATAAATATTAGTGTATATGTAATATTTTAAAAATACACTTTACCAATTGGAAATAAAAACGTAAAATAATAATAATTAAGTATTACTAAAATGAAAAGATATGATATAAAAACTATATATCATTCTTATTAAAAACTATTTATAAAAGTATAAATATTCAACATATGTTATCATTTAGTATTACAAACTAAAGGTTAAAAATATATTTGTTATAATATTATTGCTTTTATTATTAATAATACCAAAAATCAGTGTTATTAATATTTTTATATAAAAATAGAAACATGTAATTTATTATATCTTCATTATCTTAGATGTTATTATTAAAATGTATAATATCTAATATTATACAATATATAATATATAATATGTAATAATATATATTTATTATTGCTATTATCTTTAATATTAAAATCAATACTAGAGTTAGTAATATTATATAACTATGAAACTTGTTATATATAAATATTATTAGTATCATTATTAACACTAAGATAATTAGTATTATTAATATTAATATCATTTATGATGTTATCATTTTCACTAATATTATTATTATTTTGACTTATTATTATTAAAAGTTATCATTATTTTTATTATAAATTATTATTATTATAATTAGTATTAGAAAATATATATATATTATTATTAGTATTAATAATATGATCACTAATTATTATTACTATTAATATCTAATATAATTATTATTATTATCAGAATATTATTAATTATCAAGATTTAGTATATAAATTATAATTCATGGGATAAGCGTACGATTTAGCTTTATATCTACATCAACCCTGTACCAAATTTGTTTCATGTCTGATAATTGATACCTAATTAGATCCTGATCACAGGTAACAATCATAAACGTGAAACCACCTTCATTTATCTTGTTTCTCTGTGAACCTACTAAAACATCATAAACGTACCACCATCCCAAGATATTCTTTCTTGTTCGATGACTATCTCCCCAAAACGATCATTATTGCCATTAATTTATCATCACCTCATCTGTATCGAACTCTCACTCGCACTCAAGTAAGTTACTTACTCCCTGATCTTATTTCTTGTTCGAACAAACACCACAATCCTCCATCACCCGACACCCAACACTTTTTAAGTTGCTGTAGCAGTAGCAAACCACTACAACACCCTACAACACACTATCATTTAGTTTTAATCAAACTGCCACCATTGTTACCATCATATCATCGATCAATCTCATTAGATTGCTACTGCAAGTTTGTTTATACACGTAAGCTCACCCACTTCACCACCCTATAGACCAAAAACCCTCGAAACCATAAACTGCCTTTTATATATTTTTTTTGTGTGTTTTGGTCGACAAAATCATAAAGAGAGAACCCACTTGCTATGTAATAATTGTTATTGCTTTATGTAAAATGGAAGCCAACACACTAACGATTTGTTTAATTAAATAAAGAGCATGCATATATTTGTTATACAATTTTTGATGGGATCCAATGTACACTTTGCTACATATATGTTCCATTTAAAAATCAAGCGAGGACACCACATAATCCATCAACACTTCGCCTACTGTTTTGGTTTATAAAAAAAACTCATTTAATCTCTAAGTGGGCCGACATGTATCTACTTCTTTATAGTGGAGCGATTAGTAATTGTTCTACTAGGACACTTGATATTTTAAAATGACAAAGATGAGCTGTGAAAGGGATTGATACAACATATATATTCGGTGTACTAGGCTTTCACACATTTGGATTATTTAATTGTTTTATGGGGCGGGTTAGAATATTATGGCCAACAAAAGTTAATAAGATATTGTTTCTTGAAAAGTAGTAGGAGTATTATATAGGATTTTGTTACAAGCGAATTATAAAAGGTGATTTGAGTAATCAATCGGTTGATGCAGCGCTTACTTTTCTTTCATTTTTTTTACGAAATCTGGTGGACTAATAAAGAATATTGGGTTTGTGAAAAGTTGGGCTTACGAACTACTAGTGGACCGTAAATCTTTTATTTGTTGGGCCGAGACTGATTTTTGCTGTTGGGCCGTGTTTCATGGGCTTTGGCCAATTAAATCTGTGAAAGAGGAATAGGGAAACGAAACAGAAATTAGGGGGCGGGTTTTATAGTTTTCGGATGGTACTTATTCAGAAAAACATAAATGGCAGCATGGTGGGAGGTGTTTGTGTGGAACGAGAGGTTGTGGGTTCAATTTCGGGCAGTGACAGATTCATTCATTTTTGAAGCTTATTAATTCTTGAGAGGTAGTTATTATTATTATTAATATTATTATTAATATTATTATTATTATTATTATTATTATTATTACAAATAGTATTATTTTATTAATATGTTCATTATCAATATTAACAAATATCATTACTATTACTATTATTATTAAAGTATTATCATTATTATTATTATAAATATCATTATTTTATTATCATTACTTTAGTATAATCATAATTATTATTTTAACAAAGAAAAGATACATGTATAAAAATGTAATTATGACATATATCATAAGTATGTCTAATTTACTATTTTAATATAAAAATAAAATATATAGATATATATATATAACATTTGAAATAATAAATACATACTAATTTAAATAAGTAACATACTATGTAATTAATATATATAAACTGGGTTGAATACCATTATGTGTTCATTATGTGTGTTAATATATATACTTGATATTGGTTCGTGAATCCGAGGCCAACCCTGCATTGTTCAATTGTTCAATATAGTCATATGTATTTTTACTACAAAATACATTAGGTGAGTTTCATTTGCTCCCTTTTTAAATGCTTTTGCAATATATATTTTTGGGACTGAGAATACATGCGCTATTTTTATAAATGTTTTACGAAATAGACCCAAGTAATTGAAACTACATTATATGGTTGAATGGATCGAAGCCGAATATGCCCTTTTTAGCTTGATAGCCTAAGAATTAGGGAACAGACCCCCTAATTAATACGAATCCTAAAGATAGATCTACCGGCCCAACAAGCCCCATTCTGGAATTTGGAATGCTTTAGTACTTCGATTTTATCATGTCCGATGGGTGTCCCGGAATGATGGGGATATTCTATATGCATCTTGTTAATGTCGATTACCAGGTGTTCAATTCATATGAATGATTTTTATGCAGATTGCATTTTATTGAAAAATGGAAATATGAAATCTTGTGGTCTATTAAAATTATGAAAATGGTTGATTATGATAAACTAATGAACTCACCAACCTTTTGGTTGACACTTTAAAGCATGTTTATTCTCAGGTATGAAAGAAATCTTCCGCTATGCATTTGCTCATTTTAGAGATATTACATGGAGTCATTCATGACATATTTCAAAAGACGTTTCATTCAAGTCATTGAATTCATCAAGATTATTATTAAGTCAATTATAGTTAGATATATTAAGAAATGGTATGCATGTTGTCAACTTTCGATGTAATGAAGTTTGTCTTTTAAAAACGAATGCAATGTTTGTAAAATGTATCATATAGAGGTCAAGTACCTCGCGATGTAACCAAATGTAATGTATTCGTCCAGATGGGTAGGACGGGTCGTTAGACGTATGGCAGCATTCCAATACTAGCATGGTAACATTTGTTATACGAGAATTCCACTAATTGAAAATGTTCATCCCAACTTCCACCAAAATTGACTACACAAGTCCGAAGCATATTCTCTAATGTTTGGATCATTTCGTCACTTTGATCATCCGTTTGAGGATGATATTTGGTGCTCAAATTTAGTTGAGTACCCATTTCCTCATGAAAGTTACTCCAAAAACGTGACGTGAAACACATATCTCTATCCAATACTATAGAAATAGGCATGCCATGTCTCGATATCACCTCCTTAATAAATAACCTTGCCAAAGTTTTCGACGAAATCGCCCCTCGTAAGGGAAGAAATAAGGTGCTTTTCGTCAATCTATCGATGATCACCCTATTTGTATCATATTGGGTTATAGCCATTTTCGGTAATTTAGTGATAAAATTCATGGTAAGATGCTCCCACTTCCACTTCGGAATTTCCAATGGTTGCACTATACGATAAGGCTTTTGGTGTTCAGCCTTAACTTGAAAGCAAGTAACACATTGCTCAACATATTTAACAACGTCTCTCTTCATGCGGGGCCGCCAATACTCTTTCTTCAAGTCAAGATACATTTTTGCCGCACCCGGATGAAAAGAATATTTCAATTTATGCGCCTCATCGAGTAGAAATTTTCGGTGACAACCCAATTTCGGCACCCACACCGTCCTTGGAAAGACAACAACCCATGTGGGCCTAAAAGAATCGACTCTGTTTGCCCTTGAATCCGCTCTTCATGCTTGTAATTAACAAACACTTCAAATTGAACCTCACTGAGTTTCTAAATAAAATCATTCGAAAGGATCATTCGCAAATACTTTATTTCCATACTTGGAATTTGGTTCTTTTGACTCGACGCATCCGCGACCACATTAGCCTTACCCGGATGATAAAGTATCACCCAATCATAATCTTTCAATAAATCCAACCATTGTCGTTGAGGGTTGTTTATGTCATGTTGGTCAAAGAAATATTTTATCTTCTTGTGTTCTATATAAATCGTGCATTTAACAACATACAGGTAATGGCGCCAAATCCTTAACGCATGCACCACCACCACCAACTCAAGATCATGAGTCGGGTAATTCCTCTCGTACTCTTTTAGTTGTCTCGAGGCATAGGCGATCACCTTACCTTTTTGCATAAGAACACATCCGAGCCCATTAATCGAGGCATCGCAAGACACTATCATATCTTCCACACGTTCCGGTATCACCAACACCGGAGCTTGGCATAATTTGCTCTTCCACAATTGGAAAGCAATTTCTTGCTCGTTTTTCCAATCAAACATCGCATTATTCCAAGTTAGATTCGTTAAGGATGAAGCAATCTTGGAAAATATTGAATAAACTAACGATAATAACTGGCTAATCAAAGGATACTTCGTACTTCCGTAGGTGTAGTCGGTCATTCCAATTCTTGACCGCATCAATCTTCCCTGGGTACACTTTGATCCCTTCTTAGTTAACAATATGGCCAAGAAATTGCACATCCCTTAGCCAAAATTCACATTTGGAGAATTTTGCATACAACTTCTCCTTTCTCAATGTCTTTAACAACTCGCGCAAATGATGTTCATGTTCCCTCATACTCTTGGAATAAACAAGTATGTCATCAATGAACACAATTACCGAATTGTCCAACATAGTTTGTCACACTCGGTTCATAAGGTCCGTGAATGATGCGGGCACATTCGTAAGATAAAAAGGCATTACAATGAACTCAAAATGCTCGTATCGAGTCCAAAACGCCATCTTCTCGATGTCTTCATCTCGAATCCGCATTTGATGATGACCAGACCGTAAATCGATCTTTGAAAAGTAACACACTTCCTGTAGTTGATCAAATAAGTTTCAAATCCTAGGCAATGGATAACGATTCTTGGTCGTCACTTTATTCTACTCATGGTTTAACTATGCACATACGCATACTTTCGATCAAATAAGCTCTTTTATATGTCACTTTATTCACTTTATTCAACTCATGGTTTAACTATGCACATACGCATACTTTAGTTATAAAAAGACTGGAGCACTCCATGGTGAGCTGCTCGGTCAGATAAAGCTCTTTTATAGCAACTCTTAGTTTTAATTCAACAATTCTCGCATTTGGTTCAGTGCAAAATTATTAGGTATCTTAGCAATGGGGTTAGCCCCCCGGAACTAACTCAATGCGAAACTCCATTTCCCTTACCGGTGGAACACCCGGTTATTCTTCTAGAAAAACATCTTAAAATTCATTAAAAATGGAACAGTTGTAATGGATGGTGGCTCATCATGAGTGTCAACCACATGAGCTAAATATTCCATACATCCACTAGTAACAAGTTGACACGCCCGGGCATAGGTATAGATAGGCACGGGTCATCTTCGAGCTTCACCGTACACGATTAGCTCTCCACCAATTGGGGTATTTACCATCACAAATTTCTCATGGTATGCAACATTTGCTCTATAACGATTGAGCCAATCTATACCAACAACAACATCGAACTCACCCAAAGTAATTGGAACCGAGTCAATGTTAAATTTCTCTGTCCCAAAATCAAAAACACAATTTTTATAAAACCCAACCGCAACCGAGAACCTACCATCCGCTAACTCGACTTTCAACGGTGAGTCTAGATCACTTAGAGGATAATCTAACTTAGCCACATATTTTAAAGAAACATTTGACATATTGACACCGCTATAAAATAGCACTTTTTCGGGTTTAGAGTTACCCATAAAAGTACCTAAAACAACTTCATTGAATCTCCTGGCATCTTCACTTGTCATCAAAAAGTTTCGGCCCCTAGAGGGCCCAGTCGATTTCTCTAACCTTTTGGTGTTGTCATGGCTCGTCTCACCCGTAATCAACTCGGGTCATTCGGACTTTCGGTGACCCTATTTGCGGCAATTAAAATATGCAATCTTGTTAGAAGAAGGATTTTTACAATCCCGGGATAAATGACCCCGTTTCCCACAAGTATAGCACCTTGGGCCATTATACCACGAGCCACCCTTTTTTACACTTCCAACACTTTCAATCACACTTTTTGCTTTCTTACTAGGAGCGCTGCTTGATTCAAACTTCCTCTAACTTGAGGTGAAATCCACCGTCTTTAGAGCATGGGATTCAAAGCCTTTGCCACATGGAACAACTTTGCAAATGTGTCAACATGGCCAAAACTAATCTTCGAACAAAAATTATCATTAAAGGTCTCATAGAATTTTTCCATCAACAAATGGTCATTCCTGATGTACTCAGGGCAAAATTGTGCTTTTGCTAAGAAGGTAGTCTTGAGTGTATTTAGGTCCATAGACCCTTGTCCCAAGTTTCACAACTCATTCCGTAACCGTGTAAGGTCAGCTTGAGTGCTGAAATCTTTGAAGAACTCCGTTTTGAAATCATCCTAAGACAACCCAACAAATGCTCTTCACCAACCAAATCAATTTTATTGTCCAATCAAGTCTTGACGGCACCCCTCAATAGACTTGTAGCAAGCCTTGTCTTTAAGGGCACTCGCTTGTTCGAAAGCACCCTTAGACATCTGATATCCATTTTGTGCTCTTTAGAGGGTTGGGATCCCCTTCATAGGTTGGCAGTTTAATTAACATGAAGTTTTTATAACTAAACTCCTTCCTATTCATGTTGTCAAGAACCCCATGATCATGTTGGCCCTCATTACCACCACCTTTAACTTGAGGTTTTGGAAACCTCTTTTCAAAATTTTCCTTGACCGCCTCACTTACACGTTCCCGTATAAGGTCGGTGATTTACTCATCAACCTTTTGTTGGAACACTTTCTTAACCTTCCTAGGAAAGACTGCGGAATAGCTTTCTAGCGCGACCTCTATCTTGGACGTTAGCTCATCGTCATTGCTCGGACCTTCTTGATTAGGTCGGTTTCTTATCTTCATTCTAAAGAATAAAGTAATAACGTAATTAAACAACACACTTAGCAAGCCCCATCTCCCTCGACACTCATCGTACTTCATTCGTTTGACACGACGTGCGACCATACTAATGGTGACGAATCATTAACACACTAGCGCATCCTACCAAACTCCTTGACACTCACTTGATGATATCAACTATGCATAACCAATAAACACGTGCACTAAAGCCTTAACAATAAGAATGGTCCCTTAACCCGACAAGTCATGCACAGACACACAAATTCAACCTAAGTCTAGGATGCCATCCTAAGGTCACCTAGATCCCTAAGGTCATGTCTGATACTACTTGAAATAACTCAAACCCGTTATAGAAAAAGGACGCATTTTTTTTAAAAAGTTCATCAACTCGTCACGGATCATTCTAGTCGCTACACGGTCCATAATATATTTTTAATGATTACTCTAAAACCACACCTGACCATCTGTTCCAGCACTAAGTCATGTCGCAGCTTTGCATGTCGCAGCGCGACCTTACACTGTCCCAGATGCCCAGAATCACTTTTCAATCTTGACATCAAATTTACACTATAAGTCGCGAAGCAGCTTTGCTGGCTGTGATAGATTCTGCAGTTTGCAACAAAATTTAACACAAATATATTCCAACATCACAAGTATTGATCCACATTAACCTGCTCAAAAGTTAAGTACGACTCAAAATACAACAAGTTATGAGTTTACATAATCGGGAACTCAAGACCCATAATTTTAACAAAGTGTATCATACAACCCAATACACCAAAATGACCCATTATAGAGCATGACCATCGGGACCTTTACCAAAAGTGTTTCCTCCCAAGCCGCCAACAACGTGAGCTAATATAAGACCCTGAATTTTATACATCACATTTAGTTTTAGAATGGCACGTCGTGCCAAAGCAAAATTCAGCAAAACCAGTTTCAGAGTGGCACGCCGTGCCAAGTCAAACATGTAAATTTAGAACCTAAGTGGAACGCCGTGCAAGTTAGGTAGGTGGCACGCTGTGCCATGACTTGATTCAGCATTTTTTAAAGGGGTTAAATGAGGGGCAAAGTGGTAATTTCACTTATAGATGGTTTTGAGGCAACAAATCTGGCCAAACCTCATCCACATCTTCATTTCATATTTTCCTCTTCATCTCAAACTCTCTCATCTTTCTAGAGAGAGGAAACCTATTTAGAGAGAGAGCTTTGATTGGAGAAGAAGCAGCTCGAATCGGGTGAAGGTGCAAGAGTTAAAGTTGTTCCTTTCGTCCCTAGATACATTATGATTGTAGTGGTAAGTCTTAAATCTGAATTTTAGTGTTTGATTCTTGTTTTGTGTTGGGGTTTGAGTTAGTGTTGGGTTATAAACCCCATTTCTCATGAAATTAGGGGTTTTGTTGTATTGTTAGTGTAAGTGAACCCGATTATTATGGTTTTAGGGTTTGATGACAAATTTGGAAGTATTTGTCATGGTTTGGGTGTTAAAACACTAGGTTGTAAGTGTATTAGTGATTTTGATGTTCATAAGAACAAGTTTGCTAGTCAAAATGGGTGTTGACTTTGATTTGGTGTCAAACTAAGTTTTAACTCAAGATTTGATGAATCAAGTGTGTAAATATTTATATTAGGTGTAGATTGGTATTTTGGAAATATAATCACTATCCGTTAGTGATTATGGGTATTTTTGATGGCTTGTGTCAAAATGGGTAAAGTGAATTGGGTCAAATTTGATGATGACACTAGTTTGGTCAAATGGCAGTTTAAACACTTTGTGTTAAGCGTTAATAGGCATTTTTGGAAGTAATCGCTCATGAGAAGTGATTTTGAGTCAAAGTGATGTTTTAACAAGTCAAACGTGGTAAAATACAATATGGGTCAATATTGCACGTATTGTGGTTCTTGTGTAAATGACGATTTGAAATGATTACTACCTAAGTAGTAATCTAGTGTTGGAACCTAAGTTGGTCCAATTGGTGTCAAGTATAAATCGTGTTAGTTTGTACTTGTTTGAATGGGTTGGAATTACCACCCGTAGTGGTAATTGGTGAAGTCCACTTTAGGTGTCTAAATGGGTGGATTGTAGAGATAGGTATAAACCCTTGGTTAAGGGCGTTGGTGTCAAATTCTCTTGTAGAGAATGTATGTTGATTGTGTGTATACCTATATGTGTATTATAGGTAAAAGCTTGCTCGGTTGCATTTCGTGGAGATTTCGCGCATGGTTTGTAATGCTCGAGTTCACGAGGTGAGTGGAATAATTATATGTATAGGTATATGATGTACTTATTTGTGTAGCGTGAGATGTGAAGTGTCGACGTGTTAAGACACAACATTTCACGTGACGAGTGAAGTGTCGACGTGTTAAGATGCCACTCCGAGAAGTATGAGGGGTGAAGTGTCAAAGTGTTAATACACCACTCCGGGAAGTATGATGGGTGAAGTGTCGACGTGTTAAGACACCACCCGGGGGGTTAGTGATACGACGTGTTAAATACACTAACGGTTGTTGTGAACACCGATGGTCTTTCACGAGCATCATTCCCTTGTACGATTGGTTAACCATGGTTATGTGTTGTAGGTTTAGCATATTAAATTGTGAACTATATGATATTGGCGATGCTAGCTTATCGTGATTTGCGGATATTTATTTTATGCATTGTGACTGCATGGTTGTTGAATTGCTAGCTCGTATGCGGTATTTATGTAAGTGTTTGCAAGTAAGCAGATTATATATGTATATGACACATTACTAATCTTTACGCTTACCCCTCTCGTTGTTTACCTTTTTACAGGTATTGCGATTGTGAAGCTAGCTAGTCGTTAGGCTAGATGCATAGGAGCGCTTGGGCTCGATGGGGTAGCTTTTGGATATTTGGACGTGGATTGGGGATTTGGTAGTCTTCGGGATTATGCTCTTGGTATCGGGTTGGGTTATTGAGTATTAACCCGCATTTTGTGTGATTGGGTCATTATTACAAATGCTTTTGTAATGTGTCATTTGTGTACCAAGGGTCATTATAAATTGTTAAACGTATTGTTATGATATTATATTTTTTGGTTAAAACAAAGTTGGAAATGTTATGTATTATAGACGCTTAAATGGGACCTAACATATATATAAAAAAAATGTACTTCGTTTTTGGTAAACGGACATCGGGTTGTTTCAAGTGGTATCAGAGCATAGTCTAAGGGAATTAGGTGACCTTGGAATAGGTGCCTAGTCTTAGACTTATTGACGGTTGTGCGTTATTTACGGGACTTGTAGGAATACCAGTCGGATTGAGATTTGTTAGTGTCTTAGAGTAGGTGACTAACTAGGACTTGTGTTTGTCCAAATTGTGATTATGTGGGGCCTTATTTCGTGTGTATATTAGTGCCTTAGTAAGCTAGTTCCTAATGTAAGTAGGCAGAATTGGAGGTTGTTTTGCTATTAGTCACCTAGGGAGTAGGTTGATTTGTTATCACGTTGTACATTTATGCATATATTATTATACTATATGTATAGTGCATGGTGTCGTAGTGATGAGTCCAATGGTGGGGCTCGGGTACATGGAGGTTTTGGATAGTCCAGTCTAACGACAGGACTTTACATGTTTAGAGGTGATTGTGCGTTGTATTGTATGAATGGTGCGCTACTCTGGGTAAAGTACTTTGCGTGACCATGTGGAAATGGTAAGGGACGCAATTGTAAAAGTGACTGATCACCATTATTACGAACGTGTATCTTAACACCAAGCATGACATGACGAGTACCGAACGGAGGAAATGTGGCATGGTTGCGGTAGGAATCATGTATTGGTTCCTAGGATAAAGTGGTCTCGGATGATGTGCTTGTTGTCATATCGGGTTCATTTTGAGTCGGGAAATGTTACGGTTGTTTCGGTTAGCTAAGGTGAGTGAGCAAACTCACAAGTTTGGTGCGTGCTTAGTCACCCTAAGTAGTGGGTGCACTATTGAGATTGTCATTGGTTGTAGTTACACATCGTAACTAGAATGACCGACTTACGTGTGTGTGCGTGTGCGATGAGGACTTAAATTCCGTAATGGGATGCGAAAAGTCTAATAATTGTAGTATGGGGTTACACTCAGTAGATTGTGTGGTTAGAGAATCGTGTAAGGATTCTAGTTGTGAGTTGCCTTGGAATTTGCGAATCGGGGAGTCTTCGGGTCGTTAAACTAATGAGAGTGGGACCCGTATGACGATGATTACGTTAGTGTGTTAGCGTGTTGTGGATTATAGGGTAACATTCCTAACGGAATATCCCTTGTAGTAATGGTTGTGTCGACGTACGGAAGGGTGTAAGACTTGGTGGTTCTAAGCATCTCCTTCGTGTTGGATGAAAGGTTTCGTTAGGCTATATCGTTTGGCCTTGTGGCAATTGTGGGTAGCGTGTGATCGCTAGGAACTTTCGATAAGACAATAAACCGTAAGGTTTGTCTGGTAGGTATGACTTCGGATCATTATTATGGAAAGATGGGTGACATCGGGTGTATGGAAAGCAAAGATCGAGTTTCTAAATCTCGGTAGATAGCGGTGGGAGTCTGCATGACACTGCGCCAGGTTCCCCCTTATACCTTCTAGTGTGATGTTCAACTCCGGTGATGGTGTGATCATTTTGTGCTTAGGGTGCCTTGAGATACCCTTGGAAGCATCGAATATTATAATAGTGATCGACGGGTGATAGTAATTCGACGGTTGCGAAAGTTGAAGTTTAAGAGCATTGTGGTAAATACTTCTTATGAAGTGACGGATGAGCGAATGTTGTTGCTCTTAAGTCATAGATGGGTAAAGATGACCGGCGAGCTGATGATGGACTTAATGGTCGGTTAAGCCGAAGGTTATGTTAAAGTGTTGATATTGTGCTCGATGCAATTATTGTGTCGGATTGGTCACTCTCCTCTATGAGTGTGAGCAAATGTTGATAAAGGTTCGTTGAGTGAAAGGTCGGGTGATCTCGACTGAGATGCACGACTAATTAAACGGATTGTCATATGCCTAGGCTTAGAGGCGTATGTAAGACTAGGGTGGGGTTCGCTTTGCGAACGATTAAGGGCTGTTAGTTGTGATTTATGGTATGAAGGTGCGATGTCATTACGTGTACAACATCTCTAGTGATGGTGTATAACGACTCTGAGAGCCTAAAGTGAATTTGCAGTGATTTGATGTGTATAACCAACGATGATAATGGTCATGTGTGTCGTGGAATGACAATTCCGCGGGATGTTATCATCTTGGCGATGAGAATGTGGAGCTGAATCCTAAGTGGAGGAGTTTTTACTGCAGCCCGAGGAAGCTCCGGTGATGTTATGTATAGTGAAGTGTTGGAGTGTACCGTGCTAAGCCTCAATAGGTATTCAGAGTTCCTAACGGGGAAGAGTGACGGGTTGTTGATGTCGACTCGAGATCGTGCATTACGATTGTGAGTTACAATTCCTGAATGTTATGCGTGAAGATTGTGATGATGGGATCGAAGGAAGTGTAAGTCTTCTTATGTAAGGTGGTCGTGTAGTACCAATGTGCGGTATGAGACCAAATGTGAAGTTCGAGATCCCGAAAAGAGAGAATGAAGTTGTCATTGCGGGTGCTCTCGCAGTGAAAATTTGGGTTGTCGTGAAACTCAGACAGTAGTATTGAATGGGAACAAGTTCGATATCGTGGTGTATACTGTATTTTCCCTGTCGGGAAACGTGATCGTGGAAATTATCAGTGGATTATTCCACTTTATGGATGATTGTGAGGCGGGGAGTGTCGGTTCTAATTGTCTGACATCGAGGCACGTGGATGTTGTTTGTTTGCAAGGGTGTGTTCCCTGGTGATGCGACCCGTTGGTTGCATTAGAATGTTGAGGCCATCCTTAACGAATGGTTGAGGCAAGAGGATTCACCAGGCGTTGGTGGATATTTTTGTGGTTCGCGTGACAAATTGCAAATTGTTGTGATGATAATTCGTTGTTGACGGGATTCTAGTACATGTATAGTTTCCATGCTAGTACTAGGAACCCGTAATTGTAAGTATGGGTTGGAGGGTTTAGGGGAGAAACCCTGTGTCGAGTGTTGATGTTTTGTCATGTGCGGATTGATTGATGGGAAATTTTGTGTTCCCAGTATGATTATTTGGGGATACCGAAATTTCTTCGTTGAAGGAATAACCCGATGGTGGTGAAGGGGGAAGTTGGTTCTTGATTCGGAGAACATTCGTGATTGACTGGTTGAGTGATGTGTTTATGAACCAATGAAGTATGGAGTTTTAATGAGGCATGGATCCTTCTCGATTTGGATTAATGTAAGACTTGGTTCACGGCGTAGTGGACCTAGTAGATCGCGTTGGGTGATATAGTTATGGATGTAGCTTGTTGCGATTTTTAGCCGAGAGAACTTGAAGGGATAATGGTGTTTTCCGTATTTCCTAAGTGGGCATTTGGACGTTGAGTGTATGAGATATTGTTTATTGCGGTAATGTACGCTAGTGATTATTAGCGTGTGGGGAGATATTCGAGTTGAGGATATCATTGTGGACATCGAGTTTGGATGTATGTCGGAGGACCATTGAGTGTGGGTCCGGTTTGTTAAGTGACGGAGATCACGAGGACGTAATCCAATTTAAGTGGGGAAGAGTTGTAAGACCCTGAATTTTATACATCACATTCAGTTTCAGAGTGGCACTTTGTACCAAGAAAGTGGCACGCCGTGCCAAAGCAAAATTCAGCAAAACCAGTTTCATAGTTGCACACCGTGCCAAGGTAAATATGCAAATTCATAACCTAAGTGGTACGCCGTGCCAAGACCTGATTCAGCATTTTTTTAAAGGGGTTAAATGAGGGGCAAAGTGGTAATTTGAATTGTGGACGGTTTTAAAGCCACAAATCTGGCCAAACCTCATCCACATCTTCATTTCATCTTATCCTCTTCATCTCAAACTCTCTCATCTTTCTAGAGAGAGGAAACCCATTTAGAGAGAGAGAGAGAGAGAGAGAGAGAGAGCTTTGATTGGAGAAGAAGAAGGTCGAATCGGGTGAAGGTGCAAGAGTTAAAGTTGTTCCTTTCATCCCTAGCTACGTTTTGATTGTAGTGGTAAGTCTCGAATCCGAATTTTAGTGTTTGATTCTTGTTTTGTGTTAGGGTTTGAGTTAGTGTTGGGTTATAAACCCCATTTCTCATGAAATTGGGGGTTTTGTTGTATTTTTAGTGTAACTGCACCCGATTATTGTGGGTTTAGGGTTTTGATGAATTTGGAAGTATTTATCATGGTTTGGGTGTTAAAATAATAGATTGTAAGTGTATTGGTGATTTTGATGTTTCTAAGAACAAGTTTGCTAGTCAAAATGGGTGTTGACTTTGATTTGGTGCCAAACTAAGTTTTTAGTCAAGATTTGGTGAATCAAGGTAGTAAATACTTGGATTAGGTGTAAATTGGTGTTTTGAAAATATAATCACTAGCCGTTAGTAATTATGGGCATTTTTGGTGGCTTGTGTCAAAATGGGTAAAGTGAGTTGGGTCAAATTTGATTATGACACTAGTTTTGGTCAAATTGAGGTTTAAACACTTTTGTTACGCGTTAAATGGCATTTTTCGAAGTAATCGCTCATGAGAAGTGATTTTGAGTCAAAGCGATGTTATAACAAGTTAAACGTGGTCAAATGCAATATGGGTCAATATTGCACGTGTTGTGGTTTTTGTGTAAATGACGATTTGAAATGATTACTATCTAAGTAGTAATCTAGTGTCAGGACCTAGGTTGGTCCAATTGGTGTCAAGTATAAATTGTGTTAGTTTGTACTTGTTTGAATGGGTTGGAATTACCACCCGTAGTGGTAATTGGTGAAGTCCACTTTAGGTGTCTAAATGGGTTGATTGTGGAGGTAGGTATAAACCCTTGGTTAAGGGCGTTGGCGTCGAATTCTCGTTTAGAGAATGTATGTTGATTGTGTGTATACGTATATGCGTATTATAGGTAAAAGCTTGCTCGGTTGCATTTGGTCGAGATTTCGTTTGTAATGCTCGAGTTCACGAGGTGAGTGGAATAATTATATGTGTAGGTATATGATGTATTTATTTGTGTAGCGTGAGATGTGAAGTGTCGACGTGTTAAGACACCACATTTCACGTGACGAGTGAAGTGTCGACGTGTTAAGAAACCACTCCGGGAAGTATGAGGGGTGAAGTGTCGAAGTGTTAAGACACCACTTCGGGAAGTATGAGGGGTGAAGTGTCGACTTGTTAAGACACCACCTGGGGGCTTAGTCATACGACGTGTTAAGTACACTAAAGGATGTTGTGAAACTGATGGTCTTTCGCGAGCACCATTCCCTTGTACGATTGGTTAACCATGGTTATGTGTTGTAGTTTTAGCATATTAAATTGTGAACTATATGCTATTGGTGATGCTAGCTTATTGTGATTTGCAGATATTTATTTTATGCATTGTTATAGCATGGTTGTTGAATTGCTAGCTCGTATGCGATATTTATATAAGTGTTTGCAAGTAAGCAGATTATATATGTATATGTATAATTATTGCATTCACTAAGCTTTACGCTTACCCCTCTCGTTGTTTACCTTTTTACAGGTATTGCGATTGTGAAGCTAGCTAGTTGTTAGACTAGATGCATAGGAGCGCTTGGGCTCGATGGGGTAGCTTTTGGATATTTGAACGTGGATTGGGGATTTGGTAGTCTTCGGGATTATGCTCTTGGTATCGGGTTGGGTTATTGAGTTTTAACCCGCATTTTGTGTGATTGAGTCATTATTACAAATGCTTTTGTAATGTATCATTTGTGTACCAAGGGTCATTATAAATTGTTAAACGTATCGTTATGATATTATGTTTTTGGTTAAAATAAAGTTGGAAATGTTATGTATTATAGTCGCTTAAATGGGACCTAAATTATATATAAAAAAATGTACTTCGTTTTTGGTAAACGGACATCGAGTTGTTTCAAGTGGTATCAGAACATAGTCTAAGGGAATTAGGTAACCTTGGAAGGTGCCTAGTCTTACACTTATTGACGGTTGTGCGTTATTTGTGGGACTTGTAGGAATACCGGTCGGATTGAGATTTGTCAGTGCCTTAGAGTAGGTGACTAACTAGGACTTGTGTTTGTCCAAATTGTGATTATGTGGGGCCTTATTTCGTGTGTAGATTAGTGCCTTAGTAAGCTAGTTCCTAATGTAAGTAGGCGAACTTGGAGGTTGTTTTGCTACTAGTCACCTAGGGAGTAGGTTGACTTGTTATCACGTTGTAAATTTATGCATATATTATTATACTATATGTGTAGTGCATGGTGTTGTAGTGATGAGTCCAATGGTGGGGCTTGGGTACATGGGGGTTTTAGATAATCCAGTCTAACGACGGGACTTTACATGTTTAGAGGTGATTGCGCATTGTATTGTGTTAATGGTGCGCTACTCTGGGTAAAGTACTTTGCGTAACCATGTGGAAATGGTAAGGTACGCAATTGTAATAGTGACTGATCACCATTATTATGAATGTGTATCTTAACACCAAGCATGACATGACGAGTATTGAACGAAGGAAACGTAGCATGGTTAGGGTATATTCGGGATGAAATAGGTATCATAGGATATAGTGGTCTCGGATGATGTGCTTGTTGTCATATCGGGTTCAATTTGAGTCGAGAAGTGTTACGGTGGTTTCGGTTAGCTAAGGTGAGTGAGCAAACTTACAAGTTTGGTGCGTGCTTAGTCACCCTAAGTAGTGGGTGCACAATTGAGATTGTCATTGGTGTAGTTACACATCGTAACTAGAATGACCGACTTATGTGTGTGTGCGTATGTGACGATTACTTGAATTCCGTAATGGGATGCGACAAGTCTAATAATTGTAGTATGGGGTTACACTCGGTAGAATGTGTGGTTAGAGAATCGTGTAAGGATTCTAGTTGTGAGTTGCCTTGGAATTTACGAAACAGGGAGTCTTCGGGTCGTTAAACTCATGAGAGTGGGACCCATATGATGATGATTGCGTTAGTGTGTTAGCGTGTTGTGGATTATAGGGTAACATTCCTAGCGGAATATCCCTTTTATTAATGGTTGTGTCGACGTACGGAAGGGTGTAAGACTTGGTGTTTCTAAGCATCTCCTTCGGGTTGGATGAAAGGTTTCGTTAGGCTATATCGTTTGGTCTTTTGGAAATTGTGGGTAGCGTGTGATCGCTAGGAACTTTCGATAAGACAATAAACCGTAAGTTTTGTCGGGTAGGTATGACTTCGGATCATTATTGTGGAAAGATGGGTGACATCGGGTGTATGGAACCCAAAGATCGAGTTTCTAAATCTCGTTAGATAGCGGTGGGATTCTGCATGACACTGCGCCAGGTGCCCCCTTATACCTGCTAGTGTGATGTTCAACTCCGGTGATGGTATGATCACTTTGTGCTTATGAAATGTCCCGTTCATAATAATTATAAACGTTTCATATTAATTTATTTCGTTGCGAGGTTTTGACCTCTATATAAGACATTTTTCAAAGACTGCATTCGATTTTTGAAACAAACCATAACCTTTATTTTATCGATAAAGGTTTAAAATATTATGATGATTATCAAATAATGATAATCTAAAATATAGCGTTTTCACACGACCATTACATAATGGTTTACAATAATATTACACATCAATATAAGTCTTCGAATGCAGTTTTTAAACAATATTATACAAGCATGCAGACTCCAATCTTGTCTTTATTTAGCATGCAACAACGGAAGCTCTTAATAATCACCTGAGAATAAACATGCTTTAAATGTCAACAAAAATGTTGGTGAGTTATAGGTTTAATCTTTATCTTAAATCATAATAATAATAATAATAATAATAATAGGCCACGAGATTTTAATTATAACCGCACACGTAACCCGTGTACAAAATAATACGCGTAACTCGCGAATTAAAAATCATTCATATGGAGAACACCTGGTAACCGACATTAACAAAAATGCATCTAGAATATCCCCATCATTCCGAGACTCTCATCGGACATGATAAAATCGAAGTACTAAAGCATCTGTAGCCCGGATGGGGTTTGTTAGGCCCAATAGATCTATCTTTATGATTCGCGTCAATTAGGGTTACTGTTCCCTAATTCTTAGATTACCAGACTAAAAAGGGTGATATTCAGTTTAATAATCCAACCATAGAATGTAGTTTCAAGTACTTGTGCCTATTCTGTGAAACATTTATAAAATTGCATGTATTCTAATCCCAAAAATATTCGTTAGTAAAAATGGGACTATAACTCACTTTCACAGATTACCAATTCGTCGAGATTTAGACTTGGCCACGGGTTGATTCACGAACCTAAAACAAATATATGTATATATCAAAGTATGATCGAAATATATTCGCAACATATTTTATTACGTTTTAACGATTTAAGTTTGTTAAGTCCAACGTTAGTAATCTACAATTAGTTGTCCACAGTTAGTAGTACATAAATAAATCAATATATATTATCTCGAATCAATCCACGACCCAGTGTATACAAGTCTCAGACTCGATCACAACTCCAAGTATATATATTATTTTGGAATCAACCTCAAACCTGTATAGCGAACTCGAGCATTACAGCATATAGAGTGTCTATGGTTGTTCCAAATAATATATAGATGACGTCGATATGATATGTCAAAACATTATATACGTGTCTATGGTCTATCAAGATTATATAAATATACGTTAGTATACATGTACAATATAAGTTAGTTAAGTTATGGTTAGTATAGATATGTTACAAAATTTTCGTAGCTAAAACTAGCAAAATTAACCAATTTTGTTTTACCCACCATTTCTTCGTTATAAATCCGTTTTGAGTGAATCAAGTTGCTATGGTTTCATAATGATCTGAAATTTATGAAACTAAATAGAAAAAGTATAAGTTTATTGTCAGAAATACAGGTTACAAGTCACTTTTGAAAGAGGTAGTCATTTTCGTCGAAAGAACGACATCTTGATGACAATTTTGAAAAACATACTTCCACTTTGAGTTTAACCATGATTTTTGGATATAGTTTCATGTTCATAAGAAAAATCATTTTCCCAGAAGAAAAACTTTTAAATGAAAGTTTATCATGGTTTTTAATTATCAAACCCAAAACAGCCCCTGGTTTACTACAACGGCGTATGTCCGGTTTTACGGTGTTCTTCGTGTTTTCAGATTTTAAATCATTAAGTTAGCATATCATATAGATATAGAACATGTTTTTATTTGATATTAAAAGTCAAGTTAGAAGGATTAACTTTGTTTGCGAACAAGTTTAGAATTAACTAAACTATGTTCTAGCGATTACATGTTTTCATCTTCGAATAAAATGGTTTTATATATATGAATCGAATGATGTTATGAACATCATTACTACCTCAAGTTTAGTAGGTAAACCTACTGGAAGTGACAAAACTTGATCTAGCTTCAAAGGATCTTGGATGGCTTGAAAGTTCTTGAAGCAGAATCATGATACGAAAACAAGTTCAAGTAAGATTATCACTCGAATTAAGATTGTTATAGTTATAGAAATTGAATCAAAGTTTGAATATGAGTATTACCTTGATTTAGAAAGATAAACTACTATAAATAATAAAGATTTCTTAAGATTGGATGATCACTTGAAATGGATTTGCAAGATTGGAAGTAAGCTAGTAAACTTGAAAGTGTTGTTGAAGTGTTCTTCCTATGATGATTATAGCTTGATTCTTGAAGTAGTTTTTGATGAGGATGAAGATTAGTTTGCTGGATATTTGAGTGTTCTTGAGTGTGTTTAGAGAGAAAGAGAATGGAACTAATGATCTTGTGATTTAGACTTGTAATGCATGCATGTATGTATATAATATGGCATTTTTTTTAAGTCCATAAAGGAGTTTTTAGTTTTTGTTATTTAGTTAGATATTTGTTATAAGAAGTTAAATGATAAATCCCCACATGTTGTTGACTCTAAGATGGCTGCTAAGAGTGAATGATTAAGTGTGTATATACCAATAGTAAATACATCTGGAAGCTGGGTATTGTACGAGTACGAATACGAGTGCATACGAGTAGAATTGTTGATGAAAATGAACGAGAATGTAATTGTAAGCATTTTTTATAAGTAGAAGTACTTTGATATAGGTCTTGAAGTCTTTCAAAAGTGTATGAATACATCTTAAAATACTACATGTATATACATTTTAACTGACTAGTTAAGTCATCGTTAGTCGTTACATGTAAGTGTTGTTTTGAAACCTTTAAGTTAACGATCTCATTTAATGTTGTTAACCTATTGTTTATTATATCTAATGAGATGTTAAATTATTACATTATCATAATATTATGATGTATGAATATATCTTAATATGATATATATACATTAAAATGTCGTTACAATGATAATCGTTACATATATGTCTCGTTTCGAAATTCTTAAGTTAGTACTCTTGTTTTACATATGTAGTTCATTGTTAACATACTTAATGATATATATAATTATCATTTTATCATGTTAAATATAGTGTAACAATATCCTAATATGATACATATGTATTTAGTAAGACGTTGTTATAACGATAATCGTTATATATATTGTTTCGAGTTTCCTAACTTAGTAGTCTCATTTTTATATATATAACTCATTGTTAATATACCTAATGATATACTTACTTATCATAATATAATGTTAACTATATATATATATATATATATATATATATATATATATATATATATATATATATATATATATATATATATATATATATATATATATATATATATATATATAGTTTTTACAAGTTTTAACGTTCGTGAATCGCCGGTCAATTTGGGTGGTCAATTGTCTACATAAAACCTATTTCAATTAATCAAGTCTTAACAAGTTTGATTGCTTAACATTTTGGAAACATTTAATCTTGCAAAAATAGTTTTCATTTAATATATAATCATGGAATAGTTCGGGTCACTACAGTACCTACCCGTTAAATAAATTTCGTCCTGAAATTTTAAGCGGTTAGAAGTGTTGACGCATCTTTTGGAAATAGGTGCGGGTATTTCAGCTTCATCTGATCTTCACGCTCCCAGGTGAACTCGGGTCCTCTACGAGCATTCCATCGAACCTTAATAATTGGTATTTTATTTTGCTTAAGTCTTTTAACCTTTTAACCTCACGATCCATTATTTCAACGGGTTCTTCAATGAATTGTAGTTTTTTTTTAATTCTAATCTCGTCTAATGGAATGGTGAGATCTTCTTTAGTAAAAAATTTCTTCAAATTCGAGACGTAGAAGGTGTTATGTACTCTCGCGTGTTGTTGAGGTAACTCTCGACGAGTTGTTGAATGGTCCAATGTACCTTGGATTTAGTTTCCCCCGTTTACCAAATCGAACAACGCCTTTCTAAGGTGAAACCTTAAGCATGACCATCTCTCCAACTTCGAATTCTATATCTTTTCTTTTAATGTCCGCGTAGCTCTTTTGTCGACTTTGGGCGGTTTTCAACCGTTGTTGAATTTGAATGATTTTCTCGGTAGTTTCTTGGATTATCTCTGGACCTGTAATTTGTCTATCCCCCACCTCGCTCCACCAAATCGAGGACCTGCACTTTCTACCATAAAGTGCCTCAAACGGTGCCATCTCAATACTCGAGTGGTAACTGTTGTTGTTGGAAAACTCTACTAACGGTAGATGTCGATCCCAACTGTTTCCAAAATCAATAACACATGCTCGTAGCATGTCTTCAAGTGTCTGTATCGTCCTTTCACTCTGCCCATCAGTTTGTGAGTGATACGCAGTACTCATGTCTAGACGAGTCCCCAATACTTGTTGCAATATCAGCCAAAACCTTGAAACAAATCTGCCATCCCTATCAGAGAGAATAGAGATTAGTATTCCATGTCTGGAGACAACTTCCTTCAAGTATAATCACGCCAACTTCTCCATTTTATCATCTTCTCTCATTGGCAGAAAGTGTGCTGACTTGGTGAGACGATCGACTATTACCCAAATAGTATCATAACCAATTGCAGTCTTTGGCAATTCAGTAATGAAATCCATGGTAATGTTTTTCCATTTCCATTCTGGGATCTCGGGTTGTTGAAGTAGACCTGATGGTTTCTGATGTTCAGCTTTGACCTTAGAACACGTCAAACATTCTCCTACGTATTTAGCGATATCGGCTTTCATACACGGCCACCAAAATTGTTTCTTGAGATCTTTGTACATTTTTCCCGCTCCGGGATATATTGAGTATCTGGTTTTATGGGCTTCCTTAAGTACCATTTCTCTCACATCTCCAAACTTTGGTACCCAAATTCTTTCAGCCCTATACCGGGTTCCATCTTTCCTAATATTAAGATGTTTCTCCGATCCTTTGGATATTTCATTCTTCAAATTTCCTTCTTTTAAAACTCCCTGTTGTGCCTCCTTTATTTGAGTAGTGAGGTTAGTACAAATAATTATATTCATAGCTTTTACCCGTATAGGTTCTCTGTCCTTTCTACTCAAAGCGTCGGCTACCACGTTCGCCTTCCCCGGGTGGTAACGAATCTCAAAGTCATGATCATTCAACAATTCAATCCACCTACGCTGCCTCATGTTCAGTTGTTTCTGATCAAATATATGTTGGAGACTTTTGGTCGGTATATATGATACTTTTAACCCCATATAAGTAGTTCCTCCAAGTCTTTAATGCAAAAGCAACAGCGCCCAATTCCAAATCGTGAGTCGTATAATTTTGCTCGTGAATCTTCAATTGCCTTCGTCCATTGCATTAATACACAACCAAGACCTTGCTTCGAAGCATCACAATAAATCACAAAATCATCATTCCCCTCAGGCAATGACAATATAGGTGCCGTAGTTAGCTTTTTCTTTAATAATTGAAACGCTTTCTCTTGTTCTTCCTTCCATTCTAATTTCTTCCCTTTATGCGTTAATGCAGTCAAAGGTTTTGCTATTTTGGAAAAATCTTGGATGAATCTTCTGCAGTAACCAGCCAGTCCTAAAAATTGACGTATATGTTTCGGAGTTTTCGGGGTTTCCCACTTTTCAACGGTTTCAATCTTTGCCAGATCCACCTGAATACCTTTTTTGTTCACTATGTGACCGAGGAATTGAACTTCTTCCAACAAAAATGCACACTTTGAAAACTTAGCGTATAATTTTTCTTTCCTCAACAACTCTAGCACTTTTCTCAAATGTTCTTCGTGCTCTTGATCATTCTTTGAGTAAATAAGTATGTCATCGATGAAAACAATGACAAACTTGTCAAGGTATGGTCCACACACTCGGTTCATGAGGGCCATGAACATAGCTGGTGCATTAGTCAAACCAAACGGCATAACCATAAACTCGTAATGACCGTAACGCATCCTGAAAGCAGTCTTCGGAATATCATCCTACTTCACCCGCATTTGATGATACCCAGAACGTAAATCAATCTTCCAATAAACTGATAAGCCTTGTAGTTTATCAAGTAAGTCGTCAATTCTCGGTAGTGGGTAACGGTTTTTGATGGTAACTTTTTTCAACTCTCGGTAGTCGATATACAACCTAAATGTACCATCCCTCTTCTTAACAAACAAAACAGGAGCTCCCCACGATGATGTACTTGGTCGTATGAAACCACGCTCTAAAAGTTCTTGTAATTGGCTTTGGAGTTCCTTCATTTCGCTCGGTGCGAGTTTATATGGAACACGAGCTATTGGTGCAGCTCCCGGTACAAGATCTATTTGAAAATCAATAGATCGGTGTGGAGGTAGTCCCGGTAACTCTTTCGGAAATACATCGGAAAATTATTTTGCGACGGGAACATCATTGATGTTCTTTTCTTAGGTTTTGACTTCTTCGATGTGTGGTAGAACGGCATAGCAATCTTTTCTTATTAGCTTTTGCGCCTTCAAATTACTAATAAGATTTAACTTCGCGTTGCTCTCCTCTCCATACACCATTAAGGGTTTTCTCTTTTCGCGCATAATACGAATCGCATTCTTGTAACAGATGATCTCTGCTTTCACCTCTTTCAACCAGTCCATGCCAATTATCACATCAAAACTTCCTAACTCTATTGTTATCAAATCAATCTTAAACGTTTCGCTAACCACTTTAATTTCTCGATTCTGGCATATTTTATCTGCTGTAATTAATTTATCGTTTGCTAATTCGAGTAAAAATTTATTATCCAAAGGCGTTAATGGACAATTTAATTTGGCACAAAAATCTTTACTCATATAGCTTCTATCTGCACCCGAATCAAATAAAACATAAGCAGGTTTTTCATCGATAAGAAACGTACCCGTAACAAGTTCTGGGTCTTCCTGCGCTTTTGCCGCATTAATATTGAAAACTCTTCCCCGGCCTTGACCATTATTATTCCCCTGGTTAGGACACCTACTTTTGTAATGGCCCTTTTTCCCGCATCTGAAACAAGTAACGTCGGTATTTTCTGTTCCATTAACCCCTGGTCCGTAAACTTCAGACTTTGCCGCACTATGCCCCGTTCTTTTACACTTGGTACATAATACCAAACAGAAAGTATTCGAATGGTACCCTTCACACCTTTTTCACGAAAATTTCTGATTTTGGTTGCCATTTTTGTTATTGAGATAGTTGTTGGAATTGTTATTGTTGGGTTGTTTGTTGTAGTTGTTATAGGATTTATTGTAGTTGTTGTTGGATTTGCGATTGTTATTGTTGTTAATGTTGCGGTTGTTGTGGTTGTTATAACGATTGTTGTTGTTGTTGTTGTTGTAAGATTGGTGACTCTTGTCACTGTTTTCTTCCCACTTCCTCTTGACTTGCTTCATTTTGGCCTCTTTAATCGCATGCTCTTTAATTCTTTCCTCAATCTGATTTATGAGTTTGTGAGCCATTCGACTTGCCTTTTCTATAGAGGCGGGCTCGTGTGAACTTATATCTTCTTGAATCCTTTCTGGTAACCCTTTTACAAATGCATCGATCTTCTCTTCTTCATCTTCGAACGCTCTTAGACACAATAGGCACAACTCTGTGAATCATCATTCGTATGTGGTAATATCGAATCCTTGTGTTTGTAACCCTTTAAGCTCTACCTTGAGCTTATTGACCTCGTTTCTGGGACGATACTGCTCAGTCATTATGTGTTTGAATGCTGACCACGGTAGTGTGTAAGCAGCATCTTGTCCCACCTGCTCGAGATAGGTGTTCTACCATGTTAACGCAGTACATGTGAATGTATGCTGATGTTATGCGAGATGTATATGAAATAGCTTTATTTTTTTACTAGGAAAAACTATTAAATACGATACAATTTTACACAAGATATTTATTTATTTATAGAATGGATATACTTAAACCTTGCTACAACACTTATAGGCAGTGTACCTAATCGTACAGTAGTGTAGTTTTTAGTAAGTCCGGTTCGTTCCACAGGGAAAAATCTTTAAACAAAGCTTAACGCTATATTAATTTTGATTTATAAAAATACAAATATATAAATAAGTAATATTATTATTATAAAGGGGGGTTTTTACCGTTTAATGACCGAGTTGTCGATTTTTAAAACTTTAGTAGCAGTTAAAACCTAATGTAAAATATTAAATAAATATAACTTAATTTAAAGCGTAAAGTAAATAACGATAATGAAATTGCGATAAATAAAAGTGCGATAAAATAAAATTGCGATAATTAAAAAGTACGATAATTAAAAGTGCAATTAAATACAATAACAATAAATAAAAGTACGATAATTAGAAGTGCAATTAAATATAAAAATAAAGGAATTATGCTTATTTAAACTTCCGTAATCATGATGTTTGACGTGTTGATTTTAGTTTATTCCCATGGGTTAATTGTTCTTTGTCCTGGATTATTTAATATGTCTATACGGATTTGTCCATAATAGTCCATCAGTCATAGATATAAAGAGCGAAAGCCTTCGTCAAATTATTCTTATTCCCGAAGTCAAATATTCCAACTAATTGGGGATTCGAATTGTAACAAGGTTTTAATACTTTGTTTAATGAATACACCAGGTTATCGACTGCGTGTAAACCAAGGTTTTACTACTTTGTTAACAATTACACCAATTACCCTTGATTGTAATTCACCCCTGTTTCCACAAGTCTATTAACTATTAATCCAGTTCCGTGTCCAGTAAAATGAATAATTATTGGTATTTATAGATATCCCGCCCACCGTACCCAGTAAAGCGTATGTGGTTATATATAAATACGTCAAATTATAAGTTTGTATATTAAATTAACAAGGTATTATTTAGTTAATATAAAACCCATTAATAGCCCATAGTCTAATTTCCACAAGTGTCGTTCTTTTATCCAAACCCCAATTATGGTACAAAGCCCAATTACCCAATTTTAATATTTTTAGCCCAACATCATGATTACTTCGGTATTAAATAAGCATAATAATAACTTAGCTACGAGACATTAAATTAAAAAGGTTGAACATAACTTACAATGATTAAAAATAGCGTAGCGTTACACGGACAGAAATTCGACTTACACCCTTACAACATTCGCTAACATACCCTTATTATTAGAAATTAAAATTAAATTAAAATATAAATTTTATATATATATTTACGTATGATGAAGAAAAAGATGATTAAAAACGATCAAAATGCGTTGGCTTTTATAGGCATTTTTGTCCAGGGAAGCTCCGTGAGTCGCGGCCTTTTTGGCTTCAAACTCCGCAACTCGCGGAGTTTGTTTCTACAGCTCACTCCAATTTGGATCCTAGTCTGCCGACGGTTTATTATATAAATATAATATATATATAATTTATATAATTAATTATATATTATATTATATTTATATACATAGTTAACTTGTAATTTTTAGTCCGTTGCGTCGAGCGTTGAGAGTTGACTCTGGTCCCGGTTCCCGATTTTCGAACGTCCTTGCGTACAATTTAATATCTTATACTTTGCGTTTTGAATCTTGTACTCATGTAATTTCGAGACGTTTCTTATCAATAATTGGAACCTCTTTGATTGTATTTTGTACTTTTGAGCTTTTTGGTCGTTAGCGTCTTCAATTCGTCGAATCTGTCTTTTGTCTTCACCTTTTATTATTTAAACGAATATCACTTGTAAATAGAACAATTGCAACTAAAAGCTTGTCTTTCTTGAGGAATAATGCTATGAAATATGTGTTCATTTTTAGCATTATCAATATTTCCACACTTAAGCGTTGCTTGTCCTCAAGCAATATAGTCTTGAAATAAAAATACTTGAATCACTTCTTTATTCTTCACACTTTGTACATCAGTGATTTCTATACGGCGGTATAAACAATGGTAGTAACGATGTGGTTTACAGTCCCACATGACTATAAAAATTTAGATCCATTAAGGAAATTGGATCTTTATGAAAACATTTGATCTTTTGAAAATTAAATCTAGCTTTTACCCTAGATAATTTTTCCGGAATAACCCTTCACCGGTGTTTGCAAAATATTTTTGTGGGTTTGGTGGGTTTCAGATTTGAAAATTTTAGCTCAAAACTTGTGGTTTTGTGTCACCCACTTGCTAACCTTGTATTAGGAAAGCAACACGTCTAGTATACTTGCTCCGTATATTACCTTTCGGTAAACTACTGTCCAGTTGTAAAGGAAAGCGTTGAACAAGCAACTGTTAAGGCAATGTCCCCTGACATGCTTTTAATTATGGTCTATAACGTGTCGGACGCAATTACTATCCTTTGTAGGAGCAATAGTAAAGCTCACCCTTATAATTTTTCTGGTCTGGCACAAGGTCCTGTCTTTGACCATGCTATGCAACCACCGTTCTTACGGTTGACACTCGATGTGGTTCAAGTGACCTAATGAATTCCAGGTGAATTCTTAGGATTTTACGTTCAATGGTAATGAACGCATTGAAAATAGGTTTTCAGAAAACAAATCGGTTTGAAATTTTGATCAAAATATTTTCTCGTTCAAGCTCGAGTTTAGATATCATTGAATTCCATGAGTTTGTAATTCTCAATCTTTAAGGTCAATCTCTAGGATTGAGTAATATCAGTCTTAAAAGCTGATTTTTGATCTTTAAGGAGATTATCCTTTCTGGGGATCTGATTCATTAGTCTTATCCAGCTAATTTGCACGGCGTCCTCCCCATTTTACAAGACAGATCCTCTCATGGTTAGGATAAGTCTGACCACTTGGCGACCCTGTTTGATGCTGAGGTCCGTGGATTTCCTGCTGATTTTAGTGATGACTTTTCTAGATTTTTCGTCAACCTACAGCTGGTCTGGACGACAACTTCATGACCTAAATCAAGAAGCGCGTTTCTTTTTCGGAAGACTTTACTTCCTTTAAATGATGAAATTGATTCATCGTGTAGATCCATCTTTCTTTCAAATATATTACAGTAAATCTGGTAAAACTGTTTAGTTTAGTCCAAAGCAAAATTATCTTCAATTATTTGTTACAGAAAAATGTGACATATGTTTAAGATAACTTGGTAAATTTTCCCACACTTGGCTTTTATTTTCTTTTCTTTGCCTTTTTATTTTCCTCTATTCCATTCTTAAATAAATTCTAACATTTTGGTTTGTTTCTCAATTTATGTCCTTTCCAAGGTAACAATAATTTCGGTGTTAACACCTAGTTTTATCGTTCATAAATATTATAAACATGATTTTGAGTTCATTTAATTGAAAATTTTAAAAAATTTTACTAGAATTGGGTAGTCAGTATATAAGACTAGGGCTGTTCTTTGTTATCAGAGAGCACTAGATTCTAATACAACTACTGCGTTATTAGTATTTCTAATGGTAACCAAGTGTATAAAGTAAAAATTTTAAAATCTGAAAGAATTTAAACCCTTCCCACACTTAAGATCTTGCAATGCCCTCATTTTCAAGAAATCAGTAACAATTTAAATTATTGAGGGTGATTAGCGTACAAAAATGATTAAATTTTACCAAAGTTTCCAAACATATTGGCGTTTGTGTTGAATGATAAATGGTGCACATCATTTGTTCATTCCGTCTTGTTGTTATTTCACATATATTTTGCATCTTGTCGTCAAAATTAGTTGCTTTTGCTGAACTTAATGCCAGTCTTTGAAAATGCGTTGTTTTACCCTGTTGTGTACATAAGATAAATTGCAAACATATATACATATTTTTGAAGTTTGGTATATTACCCCACATTCAAAAATTATTAAAATCTAATAATAAAAGTTAGAAAATTATAAAAACTATTACAATATCAACATAAGTGTTAAATGTAGTAACATTACAAAACTAAAATAAATAAAACTAAATAAACTAGGGTTGATACTGATACCAGTAGGGGTTCCATGCATAACCGTATGTGTTATAAAATGCTTCAGCTGGGTTATATGTAGGATACGGTGGTTGGATCTCTATAGACCAGGGAGGAAATACGGGCTTTGGAGTAGGAATATAGTGTCGACCTATATGTTGGCAATGAGCTATGATGTGGTTTTGATGAACTTGCCAATCTTCAAATGCTCGATGTCTAGCATTTTCATACTCTTGTGAAGCTATAAACCTTTGCATTTCTGTCATTTCATTTCCCCCTCCCGCATTACCTGGCTGTTGATTTCTCTCAACCTGTGGATGTCTTCCATTATATTGTACTGCGGCGTTATTTCGCCTCTTCAAAACCTTAGCACCATGATATACATTTAAACCAATTGTATCGTGGGGTTCTGGTTCTTCGATTAATAATCCCCCCCGACTTATATCCACATCGAGATACTCAGCAATTAATGTAATAAATATACCACCTCCTATTATACTGTACGGTCTCATCCCCCTAACCATAGCTGATAAATAATAACCCACACAATAAGTTATACTTATAGCGCTTTGTGGGTCTCGAATACACATATGGTAAAATAAATCTTGCTCATTTACCTTTTCCTTATTTTTACCTCGCTGTGTAATCGAGTTCGCTAGAAACCTGTGAATTACTCTTAACTCAGCTCTATCTATATCCAAATAAGAGTAATTTACCCCTTTAAATCGGTGATGGCTAGTCATTTGACTCCATACACCATGCGTATCAAAATTTTCATCAATCTTCCTACCATTTAATATCAATCCTGGACAATCGGCAGATGCTAGCTCCTCAGGCATATATATACGTAAGGCCTGAGCCATGTCTAGTAGAGACATGTGGCGCATCGAACCTCCTAACAAAAATCTATTAAAAGTTCGATCGGTTAAACTAGTTACCCGATCATTTATTTCTATACTACACAATAATTCTTCATACCATACTTTATATACAGGTCTACACATGTTGAATAATCGTACCCAATCGTTAAAAGTAGAATTACTATACCTCTGTGTAAGTAATTCTCTAATTGGCTCGGCCAATTCTACAGCTTCTAACGGTTCCCATTCTATTACCCTAGGTACTTCATGTAGTGACCCGAACTTTTCCATGTTTATATATATTAATTGAGATTGATATTTACATGATTAAATGTTTCCAACATGTCAAGCAATCAAACTTGTTAAGACTTGATTAATTGAAATATGTTTCATATAGACAATTGACCACCCAAATTGACCGGTGATTCACGAACGTTAAAACTTGTAAAAACTATATGATGACATATATATGGATATATATATAGTTAACATGATACGATGATAAGTAAACATATCATTAAGTATATTAACAATGAACTACATATGTAAAAACAAGACTACTAACTTAATGATTTTTAAACGAGACATATATGTAACGATTATCGTTGTAAAGACATTTAATGTATATATATCATATTAAGAGATATTCATACATGATAATATCATGATAATATAATAATTTAAAATCTCATTTGATATTATAAACATTGGGTTAACAACATTTAACAAGATCGTTAACCTAAAGGTTTCAAAACAACACTTACATGTAACGACTAACGATGACTTAACGACTCAGTTAAAATGTATATACATGTAGTGTTTTAATATGTATTTATACACTTTTGAAAGACTTCAATACACTTATCAAAATACTTCTACTTAAAAAAAATGCTTACAATTACATCCTCGTTCAGTTTCATCAACAATTCTACTCGTATGCACCCGTATTCGTACTCGTACAATACACAGCTCTTAGACGTATGTACTATTGGTATATACACTCCAATGATCAGCTCTTAGCATCCCATGTGAGTCACCTAACATATGTGGGAACCATCATTTGGCAACTAGCATGAAATATCTCATAAAATTACAAAAATATGAGTAATCATTCATGACTTATTTACATGAAAACAAAATTACATATCCTTTATATCTAATCCATACACCAACGACCAAAAACACCTACAAACACTTTCATTCTTCAATTTTCTTCATCTAATTGATCTCTCTCAAGTTCTATCTTCAAGTTCTAAGTGTTCTTCATAAATTCTACAAGTTCTAGTTACATAAAATCAAGAATACTTTCAAGTTTACTAGCTCACTTCCAATCTTGTAAGGTGATCATCCAACCTCAAGAAATCTTTGTTTCTTACAGTAGGTTATCATTCTAATACAAGGTAATAATCATATTCAAACTTTGGTTCAATTTCTATAACTATAACAATCTTATTTCAAGTGATGATCTTACTTGAACTTATTTTCGTGTCATGATTCTGCTTCAAGAACTTCGAGCTATCCAAGGATCCGTTGAAGCTAGATCCATTTTTCTCTTTTCCAATAGGTTTATCCAAGGAATTTAAGGTAGTAATGATGTTCATAACATCATTCGATTCATACATATAAAGCTATCTTATTCGAAGGTTTAAACTTGTAATCACTAGAACATAGTTTAGTTAATTCTAAACTTGTTCGCAAACAAAAGTTAATCCTTCTAACTTGACTTTTAAAATCAACTAAACACATGTTCTATATCTATATGATATACTAACTTAATGATTTAAAACCTGGAAACACGAAAAACACCGTAAAATCGGATTTACGCCGTCGTAGTAACACCGCGGGCTGTTTTGGGTTAGTTAATTAAAAACTATGATAAACTTTGATTTAAAAGTTGTTATTCTGAGAAAATGATTTTTATTATGAACATGAAACTATATCCAAAAATTATGGTTAAACTCAAAGTAGAAGTATGTTTTATAAAATGGTCATCTAGACGTCGTTCTTTCGACTGAAATGACTACCTTTACAAAAATGACTTGTAACTTATTTTTCCGACTATAAACCTATACTTTTTCTGTTTAGATTCATAAAATAGAGTTCAATATGAAACCATAGCAATTTTATTCACTCAAAACAGATTTAAAATGAAGAATTTATGGATAAAACAAGATTGGATAATTTTTCTCATTTTAGCTACGTGAAAATTGGTAACAAATCTATTCCAACCATAACTTAATCAACTTGTATTGTATATTATGTAATCTTGAGATACCATAGACACGTATACAATGTTTTGACCTATCATGTCGACACATCTATATATATTTCGGAACAACCATAGACACTCTATATGTGAATGTTGGAGTTAGCTATACAGGGTTGAGGTTGATTCCAAAATATATATAGTTTGAGTTGTGATCAATACTGAGATACGTATACACTGGGTCGTGGATTGATTCAAGATAATATTTATCGATTTATTTCTGTACATCTAACTGTGGACAACTAGTTATAGGTTACTAACGAGGACAGCTAACTTAATAAACTTAAAATATCAAAATATATTAAAAGTGTTGTAAATATATTTTGAACATACTTTGATATATATGTATATATTGTTATAGGTTCGTGAATCAACCAGTGGCCAAGTCTTATTTCCCGACGAAGTAAAAATCTGTGAAAGTGAGTTATAGTCCCACTTTTAAAATCTAATATTTTTGGGATGAGAATACATGCAGGTTTTATAAATGATTTACAAAATAGACACAAGTATGTGAAACTACATTCTATGGTTGAATTATCGAAATCGAATATGCCCCTTTTTATTAAGTCTGGTAATCTAAGAATTAGGGAACAGACACCCTAATTGACGCGAATACTAAAGATAGATCTATTGGGCCTAACAAACCCCATCCAAAGTACCGGATGCTTTAGTACTTCGAAATTTATATCATATCCGAAGGGTGTCCCAGAATAATGGGGATATTCTTATATATGCATCTTGTTAATGTCGGTTACCAGGTGTTCACCATATGAATGACTTTTATCTCTATGTATGGAATGTGTATTGAAATATGAAATCTTGTGGTCTATTATTATGATTTGATATATATAGGTTAAACCTATAACTCACCAACATTTTTGTTGACGTTTTAAGCATGTTTATTCTCAGGTGATTATTAAGAGCTTCCGCTATCGCATACTTAAATAAGGACGAGATTTGGAGTCCATGCTTGTATGATATTGTGTAAAAACTGCATTCAAGAAACTTATTTTGTCGTAACATATTTGTATTGTAAACCATTATGTAATGGTCGTGTGTAAACAGGATATTTTAGATTATCATTATTTGATAATCTACGTAAAGCTTTTTAAACCTTTATTGATGAAATAAAGGTTATGGTTTGTTTTAAAATGAATGCAGTCTTTGAAAAACGTCTCATATAGAGGTCAAAACCTCGCAACGAAATCAATTAATATGGAACGTTTTTAATCAATAAGAACGGGACATTTCAGTTGGTATCAGAGCGTTGGTCTTAGAGAACCAGAATTTTGCATTAGTGTATCTTATCGAGTTTTTTAGGATGCATTAGTGAGTCTGGACTTCGACCGTGTTTACTTGAAAAATGATTGCTTAACAAATTTTGTTGGAAACTATATATTTTTAACATGTGAATATTATGTGATATATTAATCTCTTAACGCGTTTGATATTATGTGATAGATGTCTACCTCTAGAACAAGTCCCATTGACTCACCTAATAATAATGAAGAGTCAAATGTAAATTGGAATGATTTGTGGACTGATTCACAAGTTCCCGAAGAGGAACCAGAAGAAGAGTCGGAACCGGAAGAAGAATCGGAACCGGAAGAAGAATCGGAACCGGATGAAGAAATAGAACCGGTGGGGGAAATAATAAAACGGTTAAGTAAAAGAAAATCCTCAACCAACTGACCAAGGTTAATTATGGTCAATGGTGTTTCCGCCAAGGAAGCAAAATATTGGGAGGATTACCAATTCTCCGATGAATCGGATTCCGACGAGAATTCCGATGATATTATAGAAATTACCCCAACTGAATTTAAAAAGGAAAAAGAAAATAATAAGGGAAAGGGCATAAAAATAGAGAAATCTAATTCCAACCCCGATGAACTTTATATGTATCGTCAACCCCCGAAGTCCTTAAGTTGTAACAATGACCCGGGAACCTCTAAACCACCAGGTTTTTCTAAACCAATGTGGAAAACGACGGCTCGTATTAGGGGAACATCATATATCCCTAGAAACTTGGCAAAACGAACCAAAACCGAAGAAGAAGAAACAAGCAAGTCGGAATAAGATAGTTGTATTCGTGTGGTGTAATATATGTAATATAGTGTGCTTATGCTTTATGATATATGTAAAAATTGCTTGTATTAATAAGTATTTTTTTTTATGAATCTAACTCTTGTCTATTTTACAGTATAAAAACACAAAATGGATAGACAACCCAATATTTTAAGAGACCTACCCGGAGACATGATTGATGAAATCTTGTCTAGAGTCGGTAAGAATTCTTCGACACAACTATTTAAGGCGAGATCAGTTTGTAAGACATTCGAAGAATGTTCTAAGAATGCCTTGGTTTATAAAAGCCTTTCGTTCGAAAGATGGGGGATATCACATTGGGAAATCCATAAGTTACGATGTGTTTACTTTGACGCATATATTGCGGGGAACCCAAATGCTATTTTACGCAATGGGTTAAGAAATTATTTTGACTCAATATATCCGAATATTGGACTTCGTGATTTAGAAAAAGTGGCTAACATGCAACATAAAGAAGCATGTTATGCTTACGGATTAGTAATGTTCGCTTCTCACCAAAGTGAGAACAAGAACATCGGGCTACAACTATTAAACAAAACATTCCCACAAGTGACGGAGTCGGTAATTGGGGTAAGAAATGAGGTTTTTAGATTGTTACGGGACTGTTGGACATTACGTAACCCTCGTCCCTTTGACGACGTTACAACACGCTGTCTTATCAACGGCCATAACGGTTATGTTCCACAAGACCAAGGATGGGAAGTAATCCTAGTAAAACCAGAATGCATGACTTGTTTCTGGACGTATGAATTACGTGTCTTTATTGCCTTTGCTGAACGACTTGTGTACTAGCTAGAATTATCTTCACAACCATCTTGTATCAAATTTATTGTGTGCTATATTTCATGCTATATGTAAAATAAGCGGTATTGTAAGTTTGTAAAATATTGTGTAAAAGTTTGAACGCGAAATATTATTATAATCAGTTTTTCATATAGAATTGTAGTAGTTGAATTGTATATTAGCTACTAAGTATGAACTTAATGGGTAGGTACTACCCGAATTTAAACTTATAAAACGCTAATATGAAGAAAAAGCTTTTATAAATGAGTTCATATTATGCTACGAAATACTATTAACTACTCTTAATATTCTGTATGATTAACTTATTCCATTTGATTATTTTGAAGGAAATGGCACCGACTACTCGACACACCGTGAATATGAATGAAGAGGAATTTCGTACTTTTCTAGCTTCAAACATAGCCGCAGTACAGGCTGCGCTACATACCAACAATAACCTTGGATCTAGCAGTACAGGAAATCGTGTAGAATGCACCTATAAAGAATTCACTGCCTGCAAACCTTTGGAATTTGATGGAACCGAAGGACCGATCGGATTGAAACGGTGGACCGAGAAGGTCGAATCGTTGTTTTCCATAAGTAAGTGTACTGAAGAGGACAAAGTGAAGTATGCTACGCATACCTTCACAGGTTCTGCGTTAACATGGTGGAATACCTATCTAGAGCAAGTGGGACAAGACGATGCGTACGCACTACCGTGGTCAGCATTTAAGCACTTGATGAACGAGAAGTACCGTCCCAGAACCGAGGTCAATAAGCTCAAGACAGAACTTAGAGGGTTACGAACCCAAGGATTTGATATTACCACGTATGAAAGACGATTCACAGAATTTTGCCTATTGTGTCCGGGAGCATTCGAAGATGAGGAAGAGAAGATCGACGCGTTTGTGAAAGGATTACCGGAAAGAATCCAAGAAGATATAAGTTCACACGAGCCCGCCTCCATACAACAGGCATGTAGAATGGCTCACAAACTAGTGAACCAGATTGAAGAAAGAATTAAAGAACAGACTGCTGAAGAGGCCAATGTGAAGCAAGTCAAAAGAAAGTGGGAGGAAAACGGTGATAAGAATCACCAATACAACAACAACAGCAATTACAACAATAATCGCAACAATTATCCCAACAATCGCAACATCAATCGCAACTACAACAAACGGCCCAACAACAACAACAACAACAACAACAGCAACTACAACAATCATCCTAACAACAATAATAACCGCAACAACAACAACAATCAGAAGCAGCTATGCCAAAGGTGTGAAAAGTATCACTCGGGATTCTGCACCAAATTTTGCAACAAGTGTAAAAGAAATAGTCATAGCGCGGCAAAGTGTGAGGTCTACGGACCAGGGGTTAATAGAACGAAAGGAACAAATGGTGTCGGAACGAGTAATGGCGGAGCAAGTAGTGTCGGAGCAAGTTTTGCCAATGTAGTTTGTTATAAATGTGGAAAACCGGGCCACATTATTAGAAATTGCCCGAACCAGGAGAACACGAATGGACAAGGCTGCGGAAGAGTTTTTAATATTAATGCGGCAGAGGCAAAGGAAGACCCGGAGCTTGTTACGGGTACATTTCTTATTGACAATAAATCTGCTTACGTTTTATTTGATTCAGGTGCGGATAGAAGCTATATGAGTAGAGATTTTTGTGCTAAATTAAGTTGTCCATTGACGCCTTTGGATAGTAAATTTTTACTCGAATTAGCAAATGATAAATTAATTTCAGCAGATAATATATGTCAGAATCGAGAAATTAAACTGGTTAGCGAAACATTTAAGATTGATTTGATACCAGTAGAGTTAGGGAGTTTTGATGTGATAATCGGTATGGACTGGTTGAAAGAAGTGAAAGCAGAGATCGTTTGTTATAAAAATGCAATTCGCATTATACGAGAAAAAGGAAAACCCATAATGGTGTACGGAGAAAAGGGCAACACGAAGCTACATCTTATTAGTAATTTGAAGGCACAAAAACTAATAAGAAAAGGTTGCTATGATGTTCTAGCACATGTCGAGAAAGTACAAACTGAAGAAAAGAGCATCAATGATGTTCCCATTGCAAAAGAATTTCCCGATGTATTTCCGAAAGAATTACCGGGATTACCCCCACATTGATCCGTTGAATTTCAAATAGATCTTGTACCAGGAGCTCCACCAATAGCTCGTGCTCCTTACAGACTCGCACCCAGTGAGATGAAAGAACTGCAAAGCCAATTACAAGAACTTTTCTGCTCCTCTTTTATCTCGGATTTCAATATCGAATTCTTGTAAGAGTAAGATCCAACAGATTAATCGTGGTTTAGCATCTTGTTTCGAAAATAGGTATCTAAGAGCAGAATGGTCGGTATAGACCACCGTTTTTGCTAGAACGAGATATGAAAGAAATTTGTCAAAAGCAAAGACAATAGCAAGGAGTTCTTTTTCAGTAGTTGTATAATTTGTTTGTGCTCCTTGTAACGTCTTACTAGTATAATATATAGGTTGAAATCGTTTTTCAATCCTTTAACCTAAAACGGCTCCCATTGCAAAATCACTTGCATCGCACATAAGTTCAAACGGTAGATTCCAATTTGGTGTTATCATGATCGGCACATTAGTGAGTTTCTCTTTAAGAATATTAAAAGATTTGATACATTCCTCTGAAAAGATGAATGCAGCATCCTTTTCTAGGAGTTTATTCATAGGAGTGGCAATTTTAGAAAAATCTTTTATAAAACGTCGGTAAAAACCGGCATGCCCTAGAAAACTCCTAACTCCTCTAACATTGGTGGGATGTGGAAGTTTAGCAATTACATCTACTTTAGCTCTATCCACTTCAATTCCTTCCTTTGAGATTTTATGACCAAGAACGATGCCTTCTTTAACCAAGAAATGACATTTCTCCCAATTAAGTACTAGATTTGATTGTTCGCATCTAATAAGCATTCGTTCAAGATTAGCTAGACATGTTTCAAAAGTATCACCGAAGACTGAAAAGTCATCCATGAAAACTTCCATGCATTCTTCTATCATGTCGTGAAAAATTGCCATCATGCACTTTTGAAAGGTTGCAGGGGCGTTGCAAAGTCCAAATGGCATGCGTTTGTAAGCAAAAGTACCATAAGGGCACGTGAATGTGGTTTTTTCTTGGTCCTCGGGTGCTATTGGAATTTGAAAATATCCGAAAAAACCATCAAGAAAACAATAGTAACTATTTCCGGCTAATCTTTCCAACATTTGATCAATAAAAGGTAAGGGAAAGTGATCTTTTCTGGTGGCGTCATTTAATTTTCTATAATTAATACACACACGCCATCCTGTTACAGTCCTAGTAGGAATAAGCTCATTTTTCTCATTTGTAATGACAGTCATGCCACCCTTCTTAGGCACGCATTGAACTGGGCTTAGCCATGGACTATCAGAAATTGGATAAATTAAACCTGCATCTAGCAGTTTAATAATTTCTTTTTTAACAACATCTTGCATATTAGGATTTAGTCTTCATTGGCGTTGCACATATGTTTTATGACCTTCTTCCAAAAGGATTTTATGTGTGCAATACGAAGGACTTATTCCTTTAATATCATGAATCTTCCATGCAATGGCTGGTTTATGAGCTTTCAACACAGAAATGAGTTGAGATTTTTCATTTTCAGTAAGAGAAGACGATATTATTATAGGTAATTCAGATTCACCATGTAAATAAGCGTATTCCAAATGGTTTGGAAGTGGCTTTAACTCTAATGTCGGAGGTTCTTCTATCGATGATTTATATCGATATCTGTCTTCTTCTTTTAGCATTTGAATTTCTTCTGTTGTTGGTTTATATCCATTAGCTATTAGTGTAGCTAACATTTCAGTTTCATCCATTGGTTCAGTTCCTTCTCCTAAATAACATTCTCCTGTTCCTTGTAATTCTGGAAATTCTTCTAACAATTCTGCATGTGAATCTATAGTTTGAATATAATAACATGTATCATCTGCAGATTGTGTTTGTTGCATAGCTCTATCAACTGAAAAGGTAACACTATCGTCCTCTATACTTAGGGTCAGTTTCTTACCGAACACGTCTATCATTGCTTTAGCCGTGTTTAAGAATGGTCTTCCTAATATGAGAGGAACTTGAGAATCTTCTTCCATGTCCAGAACAACAAAATCTACTGGAAATACTAAAGTACCAACTTTAACTAGCATGTTCTCCATTATCCCTTTAGGATATTTTATTGATCTATCGGCTAGTTGTATGCTTATTCTTGTTGGTTTCAATTCTCCAAGGTCTAGTTTAGTGTATAGTGAATACGGCATTAAATTTATACTAGCACCTAAATCTGCCAATGCTTCTATTGAACTAAGACTACCTAGAAAATATGGAATTGTGAAACTTCCTGGATCTGATAATTTTTCTGGTATCTTATTCAACAGCACTGCTGAACAATTAGCATTCATAGTAACGGCCGAGAGTTCTTCCATTTTTTTCTATTTGAGATTAGATCTTTCAAGAATTTAGCATATCTAGGCATTCCTGAAATCACATCAATGAAAGGAAGATTTACATTTATCTGTTTAAACATATCCAAGAATTTGGATTGCTCGGCTTCAAGTTTCTCTTTTTTCATTTTACTCGGGTAAGGAAGTGGTGGTTGGTATGGTTTAATATAAGGTTTAGCCTTAACTGTGTTATCTTCATTAACCTTTTCAACTACCGGTTCTTTTTCCTTATCTTGCTCAGGTTGTGGTTCTTGTGGAGTAGGAATAGCTTCATCAGAAATTACAGGTATTTCAGGTGGTTTAAGTGTTGTACCACTTCTTGTGGTAATGGCTTTAGCTGTTTCATTCTGGGGGTTAGCATTTGTATCACTAG
This sequence comes from Rutidosis leptorrhynchoides, assembly GCF_046630445.1. Lineage (NCBI taxonomy): Eukaryota > Viridiplantae > Streptophyta > Magnoliopsida > Asterales > Asteraceae > Rutidosis > Rutidosis leptorrhynchoides. Next base: position 137,918,814 of record NC_092342.1, on the reverse strand, counting down.
GTAAACTTCCCGGTTTTCTTTCACCTATTAACCTTGCTAGGTTACTTACTTCTTGTTCCAAATTTTGAATAGAAGCTTATAGATTTCTAAATGCTTGAGCATTTTGTTCATTAGTTTGTTTCTGAGATGTGAAAAACTGTGTTTGAGATTCAACTAGCTTCGTCATCATATCTTCTAAATTTGGCTTTTTATCATCGGTTTGTGGTGGTTTGTTTTGAAAATTAGGTCTTTGCTGATTGTAAGTATTATTGGATACTTGTTGATTACTAGGACCTTGTTGATTGTTGTATGGAACATATCGGTTATAATTCTGGTTTTGATTGTAAATTGGTCTTGGCGGTTGATAATTATTCTGATAATTATTTCCAGGCCTTTGGTTTATGTATGAAATATTCTCTCTTTGTTCCATTGTTAGTTCAATAATGAGACAATCTTTTGTCAAATGTGGTCCTCCACACTGCTCACAACTAATTCGTATTGAGTGTATATCCTTAGTCATCTTTTCCATTCGTCGCTCGACAGCATCTATCTTTGCGGAAATGGAATCTAAGTCATGGCTAGAATCAGCTCTAGCTGCTTTAGATGATCTAACGATATCTTTTTCTTGGTGCCACTCATGTGAGTGGGAAGCAGTGTTATCAATAATTTTGTAAGCATCAGTTTCTGTTTTCTTCATAATAGAGCCACCAGCTGCTATATCTATGTCTTTTCTTGTAGTGATGTCGCATCCTTGGTAGAATATTTGTACTATTTGACAAGTGTCTAAACCATGTTGCGGACATCCTCTTAATAACTTTCCAAATCTGGTCCAAGCCTCATATAGAGTTTCATTTGGCTTCTGTGTAAATGTAACAATTTCTCCTTGAAGTCTTACGGCTTTAGATGCCGGAAAGAATTGTTTAAGAAATTTGTCAAATAAAACATCCCATGTATCAATCGCCCCTTCAGGTAACGATTCCAACCAATCTTTGGCTTCTCCCTTTAAAGTCCAGGGAAATAACATGAGATATATCTGTTCATCCTCAACTTCTCGGATTTTAAATAGTGTGCAGATCCTATTAAAGGAACGAAGATGTTCATTTGGATCTTCCTTCGACGCACCACTAAATTTCCATTGATTAGTCACCATATGTAGAATTTGTCCTTTGATTTCATAATCTGGCGCATTAATGTCTGGATGAGTAATTGCGTGACCTTGGCCAGTGGGTTTAGCTCTCATTCGGTCTTCCATACTTAAAGGTTCCAGATTCTCCATGATTGAATTTGTTGAATCTGAATCACTAGAGGATTCTGATTTAATGGTTCGTTCCTCAACAATCTCTGTTTGAATGATTGGTGGTTCCGGAGGAAAAATTAATGGTTCAGGATCTATGAATCGTCCCTGAATATTCTTCGGATTCTCAATTGTGAGGTCGGGTTCAAAAAATGGATTATCGGAAATTTGAATTGGAGTACTTGGTCGACCGGATGACGGTTCTAAAGAAAAATCAACGGCGGAAATATTTGCTAGATGTCTTGATCGAGTTACAGGCGGTGAACGTACAAAAGGTGGTGAACGTCTTGCTCGGTGCATTCACTGAATATCCTATTAGTTTTTAAAAGAAAAGAAAAATTATATAAGTTATCCAATTAATAGACTTTTCTGATTTTGCTCACGTTTCGAATAGCCAAAAGATGCAGCAGAGGGGCAGGATTCGTTTGGTCTCAATATAATTGAGTACTGTTTGGCTCCAATAACCCGGTCCACGTACAAATCCAACTATTACTACGAACTAGAAAATTTTGATGTCTATCAATTTAACCACTTAAAATAAATTTTCGTAATTTAAAGAAATTTAGAGAAGAAGTAGAATAAAAATCTATGTCCTAAAAACTAGAATGGCGAGAAATAAGAAAGAAAAAGAGCGCGTCGAAAAAGGTCGAAAAAGAAAAGGATTGAAAAATAAAAGGCGTCGAAAAATAAAAGGCGTCAAAAAATAAGAAATAAAAAGAGTGACTTATAAAACTTAAAAACACTCGACTATCCCAACCTTATTACTATCACTAACTTAAAATTAAAATTACAAATTGAGATTACTAATTGGAGTGATAATTGATACATAGGTAAAAGGCGTCGAAAAATAAAAATAAGAAAATAGCGCGTCAAAACTTAAAAAGGAACTAAAAACTAAAAAAATAAAAGTTGCGTCTAAAAATATTAAAGGTTACAAGAAAAACTATATCCCAAATGGCAATAACTTAAAAAGGTACTAAAACTTAAAAAGGCGTCGCAAAATTCTAAAGCACCTAAATCTTAGTCTAAAGAAAAAGCACTTAAAGGATTTTACGGCAAGGCCAAAAAATTTAGAAATAAAAATAACTATGGCAAAAACTATGACTTAAAATTAAATACGAGCGAAAAATACAAAAGTTACGCTAAAACGAATAAAAAGGGACAAAATATAAAAATACACTAAAAGTTGTAAAAATGTACAATTTTTAAAAAAATATTATTTTTATATTATTTATTTATTAAAACTATTAATTTTACAATTTAATTAAACTAATTAAACTAAATATATAAAATAATTAAAACTAAACTAACTAAATTAATTAATTAACAAAACCTAATTAGGGTTTTTATAATAATAATAATAATAAACTCCATATTAAATGCTGATTAGGGTTCTGTCAGGCGCGTCAGGGTAAACTCTGCGAGTTGCGGTTCCACCTGGCAACAAACTCCGCGAGTCGCGGGGTTTAAAATTTCATATAAGGTGCTTTCGTTTGACAGGTTTCGGTTTTTAATATTTATATTTTTTTTATTTTTCTATTTTTAATTTAATTAAAATATAAATAAAACTTATATTTTAAAAACTAAAATAAAAATAAAGATACTTATAATTTTATAAATAAAAATATTAAAAATAAATTTATAAATATTTTTTTTCGGTTTTTTGATTTTATGTTTTAAATAAACACAAAATATTTAAATAAAACTTATATTTTTATAAAATAAAAATAAAGAAACTTTATAAAACTTAAATATTTAACAAACTCTTAAAAATATTTATATTTTTGTTTTTCTTTTTATATTTCCGAATATTTAAAACGTATTTTTACAAAAACGTATTTTTATAAAAGTAAACTAAAAATAAAAATCTTTTTTTTTATATTAGCGTTGCGCTTCCGGCTTTTAAGCTAGATTGGTCCCCGGCAGAGGCGCCAAAAATACTTGATGTTATGCGAGGTGTATATGAAATAGCTTTATTTTTTTACTAGGAAAAACTATTAAATACGATACAATTTTACACAAGCTATTTATTTATTTATAGAATGGATATACTTAAACCTTGCTACAACACTTATAGGCAGTGTACCTAATCGTACAGTAGTGTAGTTTTTAGTAAGTCCAGTTCGTTCCACAGGGAAAAAATCTTTAAACAAAGCTTAACGCTATATTAATTTTGATTTATAAAAATACAAATATATAAATAAGTAATATTATTATTATAAAGGGGGGTTTTTACCGTTTAATGACCGGTTTATCGATTTTTAAAACTTTAGTCGCAGTTAAAACCTAATGTAATATATTAAATAAATATAACTTAATTTAAAGCGTAAAGTAAATAACGATAATGAAATTGCGATAAATAAAAGTGCGATAAAATAAAATTGCGATAATTAAAAAGTACGATAATTAAAAGTGCAATTAAATACAATAACAATAAATAAAAGTACGATAATTAGAAGTGCAATTAAATATAAAAATAAAGGAATTATGCTTATTTAAACTTCCGTAATCATGATGTTTGACGTGTTGATTTTAGTTTATTCCCATGGGTTAATTGTTCTTTGTCCTGGATTATTTAATATGTCCATACGGATTTGTCCATAATAGTCCATCAGTTATAAATATAAAGAGCGAAAGCCTTCGTCAAATTATTCTTATTCTCGAAGTCAAATATTCCAACTAATTGGGGATTCGAATTGTAACAAGGTTTTAATACTTTGTTTAATGAATACACCAGGTTATCGACTACGTGTAAACCAAGGTTTTACTACTTTGTTAACAATTACACCAATTACCCTTGAATGTAATTCACCCCTGTTTCAACAAGTCTATTAACTATTAATCCAGTTTCGTGTCAGGTAAAATGAATAATTATTGGTATTTATAGATATCCCGCCCACCGTACCCAGTAAAGCGTATGTGGTTATATATAAATACGTCAAATTATAAGTTTGTATATTAAATTAACAAGGTATTGTTTAGTTAATATAAAACCCATTAATAGCCCAAAGTCTAATTTCCACAAGTGTCGTTCTTTTATCCAAACCCCAATTATGGTACAAAGCCCAATTACCCAATTTTAATATTTTTAGCCCAACATCATGTTTACTTCGGTATTAAATAAGCATAATAATAACTTAGCTACGAGACATTAAATTAAAAAGGTTGAACATAACTTACAATGATTAAAAATAGCGTAGCGTTACACGGACAGAAATTTGACTTACACCCTTACAACATTCGCTAACATACCCTTATTATTAGAAATTAAAATTAAAATTAAAATATAAATTATATATATATATTTACGTATGATGAAGAAAAATATGATTAAAAACGATCAAAATGCATTGGCTTTTATAGGCATTTTTGTCAAGGGAAGCTCCGCGAGTCGCGGCCTTTTTGGCTTCAAACTACGCAACTCACGGAGTTTGTTTCTACAGCTCACTCCAATTTGGATCCTAGTCTGCCGACGGTTTATTATATAAATATAATATATATATATATAATTTATATAATTAATTATATATTATATTATATTTATATACATAGTTAACTTGTAATTTTTAGCCCGTTGCGTCGAACGTTGAGAGTTGACTCTGGTCTCGGTTCCGGATTTTTGAACATCCTTGCGTACAATTTAATATCTTGTACTTTGCGTTTTGAATCTTGTACTCTTATAATTTCGAGATGTTTCTTATCAATAATTGGAACCTCTTTGATTGTATTTTGTACTTTTGAGCTTTTTGGTCGTTTGCGTCTTCAATTCGTCGAATCTGTCTTTTGTCTTCACCTTTTATTATTTAAACGAATATCACTTGTAAATAGAACAATTGCAACTAAAAGCTTGTCTTTCTTGAGGAATAATGCTATGAAATATGTGTTCATTTTTAGCATTATCATATGCGTAGCGTACTTTACTTTGTCTTCTTCAGTACATTTACTTATGGCAAACACCGATTCAACCTTTTCAGTCCACCGTTCCGTTTTACTCCGATTGGACCCTCGGTTCCATCGAATTCCAAAGGTTTACAGGCAGTAAATTCTTTATAGGAGCATCCTACATGATTTCTTGTGGTATTAGTTCCACTGCTAGAACCAGAGTTATTGTCGTTATTTTACATTGCGACCTGCACTGTGGCTATGTTCGCAGCAAGGAAAACACGAAAGTCTTCCTCACTCATGTTCAAGTTCTGACGAGTAGTCGGTGCCATTTCCTTCAAAAATAGCCAAAAGAATTGAGTTAATCATATAGAATTCAAGAGTAGTAAATAGTATTTCATAGCATAATATGAACTTATTTATAAAAGCTTTTTCTTCATATTAGCATTTTATAGTTTTAATTCGGGTAGTACCTACCCATTAAGTTCATACTTAGTAGATACTATACAATTCAACTACTACGATTCTATATGAAAAACTAAATACAATAATATTTTGCGTTCAAACTTTTATACAATATTTTTACAAATTTACAATACCGCTATTTTACATATAGCATGAAGTCTAGCACACAATAACTTTGATACAAGGCAGTTGCTAAAACAATTCTAGTTAATACGCAAGTCGTTCAACAAAGGCAATAAAGACATGTAATTCATAAGTCCAGAAACAAGTCATGCTTTCGGGTTTTACTAGTATTATTTCCCATCCCTGGTCTTGTGGAAAATAACCGTTGTGACTGTTGACTAGGCAGCATGTTGTAACGTCGTCAAAAGGACGAGGGTTTCGTAATGCCCAACAGCCCCGTAACAATCTAAAAACCTTGTTTCTCACCCCAACTACCGAATCCGTTACTTGTGGGAATGTTTTATTTAGAAGTTGCAATCCGATATTCTTTTTCTCAATTTAGTGAAAAGCTGAAATGACCCGTCCTAATTCATAAGAACGAATACAATAACATATGATTACATTGCGAGGTATTTGACCTCTATATGATACATTTTACAAACATTGCATTTGTTTTAAAAGACAAACTTTCATTACATCGAAAGTTGACAGGCATGCATATCCTTTCATAATATATCCAAACTATAAATGACTTAATAGTAATCTTGATGAACTCAACGACTCGAATGCAACGTCTATTGAAATATGTCATGAATGACTCCAGGTAATATCTCTAAATGAGCAAATGCACAGCGGAAAATTTCTTTCAAACCTGAGAATAAACATGCTTTCAAGTGTCAACCAAAAGGTTGGTGAGTTCATTAGTTTATCATAAACATTCATTTCTATCATTTTAATAGACCACAAGATTTCATATATTTATTTGTACACGTAACCCGAGTACAAAATAATACGCGTAACCCGTGAATTAAAAATCATTCATATGGTGAACGCTTGATAACCGACTTAACTTTAATGCATAGAATATCCCCAAACAGAACCTCTCGTCTGTATAATAATAATAATAATCTCGAAGTACTAAAGCATTCGTACCCCGGATGGGACTTGTCGAGGTCCATAGATCTATCTTTAGGTTTCACTTCAATTAGGGGTCATACCCGTTTCCTAATTATTAGGTTACCAAGCTAAAAAGGGGTGATATTCGATTTCGATAATCCAACCGTAGAATGTAGTTTTGATCACTTGTGTCTATTTCGTAAAACATTAATAAAAAACAGCGCATGTATTCTCAGTCCCAAAAATATATAAAAAGGGAGTAATGAAACTCACAATACTGTATTTTGTAGTAAAAATACATATGACGACACTGAACAATGCAGGGTTGGCCTTGGATTCACGAACCTATATCATTCATATATATGTTAAAACATATACGTGTAATCGAATAATTTATATATATATATATATATATATATATATATATATATATATATATATATATATATATATATATATATATATATATATATATATATATATATATATATATATATACACATATATATATTATTAGTTAGTAAATTATATGTTCCATTAATAACTTAATTAACTATATTTATTTTGTATACTTTAAGTAAATAATTAATATTTATTATAAACATATTAGTATAGTTATTTATATGTATTAAATATATTTTTATATAACTAATATTTACTTGTAATAATATTAATAATAGAAATAATATTAATAGTACTGATACTTAATACTAATAAGAATAAAATGGTAAAATAATAAAAATAATAATGTTAATGGTAAAAATAATAATAATGATGTTAGTTTTAATAATAGTGATTATTTCAATAACAATGATAATTTTGATAATAAAAATGATACTTTTAATATTAGTGATAATGTTAATACTAAAAACGATACTTTTAATATTAATGATAATTTTAATAATGCTAATAATTATTATATCAATAATATTACTACACTAATAATAATGATAATAATAGTAATTTTAAGAATAATGATAATACTAATACTAGTGTTACTAATAATAATAATAATAAAAATGAAATTACTACCTTAGAGTAACAAGCCTTAAAAAATAAATGCCATTGCCCGGGCTCGAACCCACGACCTCTGGATAACCCAACACCACACCAACCATTCAGCCATTTCAATTTTTTTATTATGATTCCATGGAAATTAATATATAACTCAAATACTAACTGTTCCTTTCTTCTTCTTCCCAAAATGAATCGATCAAGAATATTTATAGTTCACAGTACATGGGTCATGACCCATTTAACAATTTCACAAGCCCACAATTTTGCTAACCCATTTATATTGCTCAAATGGATTCCTAAAGCCTAATATAAATACAGATTAATCGATCCACGTTGCAAAATTCAATAATAAAAGGTTTCGGTTTATAAAAAAAAATATCAGGAATGATTTAGAATTGGAAGTGGGACTTTAGGGTTTGTCGGCCATTAAGAATAAACAATAAATGTATCATTATCATTTTCGTTTATTCATTATCTTAATCACGATCAACATCATCGTTGTCTTCATAATGCATTACCGTATATCGTTAAACTCGCATCATCATCATCTCATTATTCATCGTCATCATCTTTGTTTATCACCATTGTTCATCGTTCACTGTTTTCATCATCGTATTTATCTAATCAAGTCATCAAAACAGTAGTAGTAGAAAATGAAGATGATGGTGGTTTCTGGTGATTGATAATATAAAGGTGATGGCGGTTTTGTTGGGTCTTAGACATTCGATCAACAAATGAAGGGTGCAACACCCAAATGGGTTTTGATTTGGGTTAAATAAATCCCAAAACAGCAGGTTTTCATGGTTTGGTGGTGGAGTTCAATTTATGATTAAAATAGAAACGATATTAAACAATTTGCAATAGCAGCGTAGCAGGTTTCTTGTTTTGGGATTGGTTGATTTCAGCAGTTGTAAACAGGAACATTATGTTTAGTCAATGGTGATTACAAGGGTTGTTCAATGTTGTTTGTGTCGACAAAATGAAATAGAAGTAAAAGTGCAGTAGCAGCCGTGAAAGAAGGCTGAAATTTGTGATGATTTGATAGCGGTTACATGATGGTGTTGTTGGTGATGAAAGGTGATGGATTGGTGGTGAGGATGGTGAGTTTGGTTGTTAAACTCGAAATAGAAACACAAGCACAAGTATCACTTGTAAGTTTTTGTGGGTTTTAATTTGGTGATTGATGTAGGTTTTTAATGGTGATCAATTGGTTGTTCTAAGATAGGTTCGGTTCCGGGACTTGCTCAAATGCAAACAAAGCAATCAGAGAAAGAAAAAATGAATGTCTTAAGTGATGTATGTTTTATTTTAAGATTCAACATAGGTGGCAGTGGTGTTGGAGGGTGGATGGTAGCCGTAGTGGTGGCCGAAGGTTATGGCTTCGGTGGATCAAGTGAAGCTGATGGTGGGTTTTAGTTTTAGTAGTTGTTGGGTTATTATAATTGTATCTATCTCTCTGCCTATGATCTATATGTATACATATATAGATATTAAAGAATAATAAATATTATAATAAAATTAACATGTGGGAATGATTGAAATTAAAAACAGTGATCTTTAGATTAATCAATTACTTTCACGGATTCAATAGCACAAATTGGAATATAGCAACCTCAATAATTTCAGTCTGTCGACATATCACTTTAGATATTATCTCGTGCTCCGTTGTTAATTAGTGGCGGATAAAAAGTATTTAGATAAATTCCAAGTTTTTAAATTAACTATATTTATTTATTTTGGTCATTATGATATAAAATTTGATCATTAATTTATTAAATAAAAATTACATCAACTGTCCCTCTCAATTCTGGGTAAAATATCAAAAGTGTTAAAATTTAATAACTAGATCCTAAATACATTTTTAGTTAGCCTAAAATTTATAGAACTCAGTTTCGAATCACCATTTATTTTAAAATCATATAAGTTTGAATTTAACTTAATATCAATCAGGACATCAAATGAGTATTATAATCATTTAATATTTATTTTTAATATACTTTATTTATATATATAGATATATTTTAAATAATAATTATTATAATATACTATTTTTATTTTACTTTACATAATTAAATTTTAATAGCAACAACATATAATATTTCAAATTATATTTTCAATTACCATTTATATATTTATATACACACATATCTATTTACAATTAATGGTTCGTGAATCGTCATAACTGGTCGAAGGTAATGGAATACATGAACATAGTTCCAAAATTTTCGAGACTCAACATTATAGACTTTGCTTATCGTGTCGGAAACATATAAAGATCAAGTTTAAATTTGGTCGAAAATTTTTGGGTCGTCACAGAAGCGAACATTACTAACCCGTAAACATAACATGCTTCTTTATGTTGCATGTTTGAAGCTCTTTCTAAAGAACGAAGTCCTATGTTGGGGTATGTGGAGTCAAAATAGGCTCTCAACCCGTAGCGTAAAATTGCATTTAGGTTCCCCGCACTTAATGCTTTAAAGAAAACTCGGCGTAACTTAAGGTCTCCCCAATGTGATATACCCCATCTTTCAAAGGAAAGCCTTTTATAAACTAAGGCATGTTTGGAAAGTCCGTCAAATGTTCGACAAACTAATTTCGCCGTAAATAATTGTGCCGATGAATTTTGACCGACTCTAGACAAGATTTCATCAATCATATCCCCTGGTCTGTAAAATAGACGAGGATTAGATTGGTAAAAAAAATTTTTAACAAACAATACAAGCAATTTTTACATATAACATAAAAGTACAAGCGCACTTCAATAATATACTACACATCATGGTTACTACTCTTTATTCCGACTCACTTGATTCTTCCTCTTCGGACTTGGTTCGTTTCGCTAATTTCCTAGGGATATATGTTTAATGACCTGTCCTAATCCATCTGGACGAATACATTACATTTGGTTACATCGCGAGGTACTTGACCTCTATATGATACATTATACCAACATTGCATTTGTTTTGAAAAGACAAACTTTCCTTACATTGAAAGTTGACGATATGCATACCATTTCATAATACATCCAACTATAATTGACTTAATATTAATCTTCATGAAGTCAACGACTCGAATGCAACGTCTTTTGAAATATGTCATGAATGACTCCAAGTAATATCTCTAAAATGAGCAAATGCACAGCGGAAGATTTCTTTCATACCTGAGAATAAACCTGCTTTAAAGTGTCAACCAAAAGGTTTGTGAGTTCATTAGTTTATCATTATCGATCATTTCCATCATTTTAATAGACCACAAGATTTTCATTTCCATTTCTCATAAATATATGTCCCATACATAGAGACAAAAATCATTCATATGGATTGAACACCTGGTAATCGACATTCACAAGATGCATATAGAATATCCCCATCATTCCGGGACTCCCTTCGATCATGATAAATTTCGAAGTACTAAAGCATCCGGTACTTTGGATGGGGCTTGTTGGGCCCGATAGATCTATCTTTAGGATTCGCGTCAATTAGGGTGTCTGTTCCCTAATTCTTAGATTACCAGACTAAAAGGGGCATATTCGATTTCGATCATTCAACCATATAATGTAGTTTCGATTACTTGTGTCTATTTCGTAAAACATTTATAAAAGCGCATGTATTCTCAGTCCCAAAAATATATATTGCAAAAGCATTTAAAAAGGGAGCAAATGAAACTCACAATACTGTATTTTGTAGCAAAAATACATATGACGATATTGAACAATGCAGGGTTGTCCTCATATTCACGAACCTATATCATTTGTGTATATATATTAATACACATATTCGTAATAATGATGTTATTTTTATATTAATAATATATTTATATTTCATTTATTCCTTTTATATAATAAAAAAAATATTTTGTTATGTTATATGTGTTGAATATATATAATTATGCATTTCATTCGTTTATCCAAACAGTAGTTCTAATTATACTAAGTTAATATTAGTAATGATAAAAATAATGATAATAACCTTTTTAATATACTTATGTTAATAATAATAGTTATACTATTTTTAAAATGATAATAATATTAATTTTTATGAAAGTACTAATAAATTGTATCATTTTTATAATAATAATAATAATACTAATCATATTCATAATATTGATAATAATATTAAAATGGTAAGATTAATAATATTAGTATTTACTTTTAGTAATACTAATGATAATATTAACACTAATATAATATTACTAGTAATGATAATGATAATAATAATAGTAGTCATAATTGTAATTTTTACTTGTTAGTAATAATAAATTGTAACTTTCATTATTTTTATCAAAATACTAATAATAAACCTAATAATAATAATAATAATAATAATAATAATAATAATAATAATAATAATAATAATAATAATAATAATACATATATTAGTAATAATAATTGTATTAATAATTATAATAATAACACTAACTGATAATGGTAATCATAATAATAACTCTAAGTTTCATTATACATATTAATAATACTAACAAATAATGATAATATTAACAAATATTAATTTTAATATCAATAACAACAATAATAAAAATAACATCAACAATAATAATAAAATAATAATAATAATAATAACACTATTACACTAATAATAATAATAATAATAATAATAATAATAATAATAATAATAATAATAATAATAATAATAATGATAATAATTATACCTCAGAGGAATGAGTCTAAAAAAAAACGACTAGCAGCCCATGCCCGGGCTCGAACCCGTGACCTCCCGCTAACCCGAACACTATCCAAACCATCCGGCCAATTCTATTTTTCTGGAATAATAACCCCTATATATATATATATATATATATATATATATATATATATATATATATATATATATATATATATATATATATATATATATATATATATATATATATATATATATCGTTCTTTTCTGTTTCTACTTCATCTCCTTCAACAATTCGATCAGCCTCCATTACTTATAACAACACCTAATTCGTTTGGTTTTTGGACAGTCTATATGAAACAAAAACAACCACAATGTGATTGAATTGTATTTCATAACAGCAAAACATAAATAAATAAATAAAAAAACTGAAGTCATGAAGAATAAATGAACTCCAAACTTGTTTTTGAAGTTCGAACCATTTTAGATATAAATTACCATATGAAAGACGTAGTAAATCCTTTATGGAAACTTTTTGAATCATTACTCATTCCAGAAACAATAAAACAAAATCGAATTTCCTGATGAACACGATAGTTGACTTTTTGTTTTCAAACTTTGACTTCGAAATTCGAAAGCAATAAAAGGAATTGGAAGTTAAAACTTTACAGAAAGTTTCACTAGAGGATTCTAAATGAAACTACATTTTTAGATTTTGAAATGTCATTCGAAATCGAGCTGTTATATATTTTGGTCAAGAACAGAGAATATGCGTCTTTTTCTAATTTTTTTTGTTTTTTTTTAATTAGCAGTGGTTTTCAGCAGTTATATAAACGAAATTGATGAGGTTAATCGAATAATTGAAGCAGTATACATAGTTGTTATCTAGTGAAGGTTATCGACAGGCTTTAATCCATCAGACAAGAAAACAAATAAAATTTTTTTTGAAACTTAACGATCTGCTGTACTATATTTAAAGATTTGATATTGACAAGTAACTGATTGGAGACCAAAACAAAAGTTTAATACAGTTTTGATAGCTGTTGGTAACAAAAACGTACGATTTATATGCCATTTTATTCATTTTAAATTAATAATTAATATATATATATATATATATATATATATATATATATATATATATATATATATATATATATATATATATATATATATATATATATATTAATAATAATAATATTATTAGATAACAATAATATTAATTACAGAAATAATAATAATATTTTTGATAGAAATACTAATAATAAAAATGAAGATAATATGATAACATTAATAATAACAACAATGAAAATTTTAATAAAATAATAAGTTTAATAATAATTAATAATTATAGTAATAATAATAATAATGATTTTTGAAAATAATAATATAAATAACAATATCAATAATAATAATAAATATAACAAATCAAATATAACAAATTTCAGTACTATAATTTTAATAATATTAATATTACTGATATTAATGAATGTATATAATAACCATAATTAAACTTGTAATTACATTTAATTACTAAATGATAATAATAATCTTATTAGTTATAATAATATTAATATTATTAATGATAATAATATAATAACTTATACATATTAAATTATATATATATATATTTTATATTTGAACTAATAATATTAATAATAAAAATATTAATATCAATATTAATCATTAATAAAAGTAATGATAATAATATTAATATAACAATTATATTCAATCTTGCAATTAAATTTAATATAATACTATTTATTATTTATGTAATATTATATTATGTGATGATATTTACTGAATAGTTAATATTTATATATTTATATATATTTTTAATAGAAATTATAATAACATATACTTATTTATTAACAGTACTTAATTATTCTAATTGTTATTTTTCATTTATTTAGAGTATACTTTATCAAAATATTATATATTCTTATATTTATATAATATATACATATTTATTTACAAATAATTGTTCGTGAATCGTCGAAAATAGTCAAAGGTTAATTGATTCCATATAAACAGTTCAAGATTTTTAAGACTCAATATTATAGACTTTGGTTATCTTGTCGAAATCATATAAAGATTTAGTTTAAGTTTGGTCGAAAATTTCCGGGTCTTCATAGTATCTACCCGTTAAAGAAATTTCGTCCCGAAATTTGTATGGGATCATCATGGCTAACAATAAGAATGTTTTCCTGACGAATATGAGCTGATAAATAGATTTTTATTACTGTTGAGTAATATGGATAAGATAATTCGACTACTCGAAGAGTACGAGTGAAGCTATCACGAAAGAATGAAATAAGTAAATGCAAGTTCGTCTTAACCGGTGACGTAGTACGGTTTATTTCCAGAATTCAAGGGAAAAGATAGAACTATCAAGATAATATATTCTTGATATGTTTAGAGATTATGTAAAATGTAAAAGTCGTGTAATATGGCACATGATGACGTTAGGGTCCGTGAATCATCACATTCCATTAGAAACTCAGCATGACTTACTGTAATATAATCACGTTGATCAAGTGTCATTATTGTTGGTCCCTTGATTACAACAGGAGTATTGTATAGGGGGGTGAATACAATTTATTTTAAAATAACTTAACAGTTAAACACGATTAGTATTCAAGCATGCAAATAAATAGAGTCACAGGTAATTTTCAACAGTTATTCTTTATTGATTGAATCAAAAAGAATCACAACTATCCTTGGCGGAATGATAGTTGGTTGATACAGATTACCTAGATTAGAGCTAAGAGGTAAACTAACAGCTATTATACATTTTGACTCTATAAAAATAAACCCACACCACTAGTTGTTACAATAGTGGATACAACAATTTATAGTAGTCCTATTATCCGTGTAATGGTTCTATTGTCCATTGGTACATAGGATGTCTGTACTTGTGGGGACAACTATATCAGAGAGCATGCTCTCCTCTTTCCTCTTTGGTAGCTATTTGCAGGAACACCCCAATTCAGTTTGGCACCACTAATTAATTATACAAATAGAATGTTGTGTTCCCTAGGTGTTGACAAAGTATAACCCATGTCTGCACATGCGTTAAACTTCTGCATTCCCACGTGGTCTTGTAAGGTCACTTGTCAGCTGCCGACGCGTGTCCTTTTCTGTTCAACTTTGTCTTAGACTTCTGTTGAATAGTACCAATGATGTAGACCACTCGGGAAACTACTATGCTTATAATGGAGCATAGCTGTCTTGTGTAGTAAGCTGCATTCCAGCTGTGCTGGTTCTTCATTGCTGAGCCACTTCATGTTCTTGATTTGCTGAGTACACATCCTGTGCTGATTGAAGAACACTGTCTACCTTGTGCTAGTAGACTGAGCAGCAAACTAAACACTTGACATAGCAATATATGCTGTCTATACATAAAAAAACTTGTGCTGACTGCACATATCATTTTAGTGCAAATAAATTACAGTTTTGTCATAATTAAATCCTTAATTATTTTGGGGACTCAACAATCTCCCCCTATTTGATGATGACAAAACCTATGACATATAGAGAAAACACTAAAGCCAGCACCGAGGGACCTAATGAAAAATAGGCAGTAAATTTGTCCCTTTTCAAGTTTGTTTTTGGGATCTTTTGTTGAGTTATTCATATCTTATAATTTGATATGATTTTGAAGATAAACTCATTTCACTTTCATGACAACAGAGAATGTACAGTAATTATAGCAACAGCAACATGAAAAGTGAATTAAACAAAAGATACAATTTAAGCATATAGGAGACTATCTATCTTTATCTTTATCTCGTTCTTCTTCAGATAGCTCCTCTTGTTTGATTCTCCAGGCTTTAGGAAACAAATAAGGTACATCAGCAGGGTCAAATACAGGGATATGAGGAGGTAGAATGATGGGGCCTCTTCCGGTTAGTCCTTCACCAGTAGATTGCTTTCCTTTAGGCTTTTCAGAAAGAACTTCTTCTACATTCACTACTGGTGCATTCCCAAACATTGTTGCTTTCTTGAAGAGCTGTTGGAGTTCAGATTTAAGTGTATTTTTGATAGCACTTTCACTCTTACCAATGAAATACTCAAAGATCTCCATCCATTCACTAAATCCTAGGGATCTTAACTCGTCATAGTTTATTCTTTCTTGAACCTTATTCTCCCTTATGACATTGAAAGCTCTTTTTGTCCCTCCGTTCGCTTTGATGATCCTGCTGGGATTGGATCTTCTATTCATCACATCACCATACCTACTCCTATAATAATGATCAGGAAATTCAATGGAACGGATAGGTTCTATAGGAGCAGTAGCAGGTGCTTTCTCAGCAGCTTGCATCTCATCAAGTGCCTTATCCTGTTCTTTGACAATAGATTTGGCTAATTTTAGGGACTCAGCCTCTTGCTTTCTATCAGCAGCCAATTTGTCTTCTATATCCTGAAGCCTTACCCTCTCAGCGAGTT
The DNA here is from genome assembly GCF_046630445.1 of Rutidosis leptorrhynchoides. Taxonomy (NCBI): domain Eukaryota; kingdom Viridiplantae; phylum Streptophyta; class Magnoliopsida; order Asterales; family Asteraceae; genus Rutidosis; species Rutidosis leptorrhynchoides. Next base: position 137,902,032 of record NC_092342.1, on the reverse strand, counting down.
CAGCATCAGCAGCCTCCCTTCTTTGAATTTCAGCTTGTAAGCCCAACAAAAAATCGTCAGCAGTAATTTTCAGGGATTTTGCTGTTTCAATAATCTTTCTACCCTCTTCAGTTCTAAGGATAGCACGATACTGCCTTAGATCCATACCCAGCTAGCGACCCTTTTGAAATTGAGCTTTCTCATCATCAGTAGAGAGCCTTTGACCACTATTGTTTAAGTATACACCAATTTCAATGCCATAAGTCAAGGCAGTGATGTAGTGTGGCTAATCAAGGGGATGATGTAGCAATCTAACTTGGCGTATCCTTTCATTAATAGCAGCTTATCTTTGCTCAAGCAATTCTTGTACAGTGATCTCTAGCCTGTAAGCATCTCTTTCATCTAGATTCATTTTAAATAAGTCTGGCTCACCACGGGTAACTGAATCATCTTCCCAAGTTCTGTGTTTACCATGACATTTTGGAGAAGATGGAGGATACATGATTGATTCGCCTATGCAGATGAACTCACTAGAAACTGATTAACACGATTATCATGTGTTCTGTTAAAATAAGTGAGGGTCTGGGGAGAGATAGGTGATTGAACAAATAAGTGATCTCCACTACCCCAGACTGTAAAGTCAGTAGGATTAACCGTATCATCATCTTGATTAGCACCCAGCTCAACCACCTTGGCTGGGTCTTCAACACTTGTAACACCGAGCAGCACACTTCTGGCTGGGTCTTCATTCACAACACTCCTTACTGTCTCTTCAGTACCAGCTGACTGAATAGTATCAGCTGGTACAACCACCTCAGTATCTTCATCAGCTGCCTCAAATAAGGGTCCTTTCCTTAGGGGCTGATTGTCCCTAGGAGCAGATTTCACCCTTTGTTTATCAATGGGCATGGGTTCAGCTGATGGTTCTTATGTTGATACTGGATCAAGTGAAGGCAGGTAGGGAACGATAGCAAGATGCTCCCCCTGAATATCATCATCACCAAGGTTGATTAGTTCTGCTGGTTGTTATTGTGTAGCTGGCTGTGCAGAAGAAGTAGGTCGAGAAGATGAGCTGGTTTCTAACATAGCATCTAACCACTTCATAAAAATGTCAGCTATAATTCCTCCCCCTGACTCAGTAGATGCAAGATAATCTTTCATTTCTTCAGGAGTCATCCGTTTGATCCTGTCTGCTCGCTCAGCATACAGCTTTGCCCTCTTTTTATAGTATTTGACCACGAACTTAGCATTTCTTTTTCGTGCATCCTTTTTGAATTTGTCAATGCCAATCAGGTCATCATCAATGTCCCTCTTTTTTGGGGTCAACCATCTCCTATGCTCAATTTTATGGCGTTTAAGAGCAACATAGGCATCCCATTTGACATTGAAGGCATCATTTAAATCTTGCTGTATCTTCTGATGTCTCTTCAGTTTTCTCTTCATTCTTCTTTCAATAGTTTGAGAGACAACAAAAGCTTCAGCAACAGCCAATGCAGAAACATCACTGGGCTTACTGTCAGAACCAATATCATCCACTGATGTGGCAGACATACTGGGTTGAGATTCACCAGCTGCCTGTACACCAGCTTCAGTATGAGCGTTGCTGGGCTTAGTGCCAGAGTCTTGACCAGTAGTACTATCACCATCACCATCACCATCCCTCCTTGGTTGTTTTAGAGCCTTTTCATGCTCATGCTCCCCCTCTGATTGTTTTCTCTTTTTGAGTTTCTTTTTAGATTTCTTCTCCCCCTTTTTTTCATCAGCAGGGGTAGAAGGGTGAACAGGGGAGACCTATGCATCAAGGTCACTATCTGAATCTGGAACAGAGAATACAAAATTGTTCCAGTCAGCAACTTCAGGAGTAAGATGGGCACCAGGATCCACGCTAAATTGTCGAAGAATGAGGTTGGAAGCCCTAACTTCATTCCTTGCAACACCCATAGCCATCTGTTCAACAATGGCCCTAACATCACCCTGTAGGGCAGCCAGTCGTTGCATATTTTCTACCATTTGAACATAGGCAGAAGCAGGAATCATATTAGCCATTTGCTGTTCCTGCAAATCCAATCTCTCATATAGCACCGTATTTTCTTCATTAAGAAAAAGAATTATGCGATTAGCAACGTCCAAATCAGCTTGAAGACGGGCAATATCCTCAGTATACTCATTGTGAGAGATGATTCATTTCTTTAAGTCCTCCTCCTCTTCATGTTGTCTGACAATGGCATCTACCACAAGATCTGCAAAGGCACATACTTGTCTGAGTTGGGCTTCAATATTGGAAGTGGTAACTTGCCCAGCATTGCGTATGGCTTCAGTCACGCTATCAACAATAGCAGTGCGAATGGTGTTTTGTAGAAAATGTGTAACTTCGGCGAGTGTCTTATAGACAGCCAAGGTGGAGATGTTAGCCACCTCATCAGCATTAAATTTAACATAGCTGGTTGAGGGGTGGTTAGTAGCAGCTAACACAGAACTACCTCCGTGGGGTGGTGGTGATGGAAGGTCAGAATCTGACTCGTCACCATGATCACCATCATTTTTACCTTCACCCGAAGGTTTAGAACCACTGGTATTCTTGTCAGCATCATTATCAGCATCATCAGTGAGATCCACTAGTTTATCTTTGGAGCCAGTCACATTATCATGAATGACTAACTTTTCCTTACCAGTACCTTGATCAGCATCACCATCAGATGAAGAAGATGATGAGGAAGAAGCTGAGGAATCAGAAGGTACTGGCGAATCAGGAAGTTGTTGCATGATAAACTTACCAGTAGTGGGATCTCTAATGAACTTGAGAGGCCTCCATGTACCAGGCCATGGAGAAGCAGCTGGAGCCATACCAAAAAAATGATAGTATGGCTGCTCGTTTATCTGTTCTAAAGTAGCCAGCCTCTCATAAACCTCTTCTCTTGCTGGTCGATCAAGCTGAGACAACAGTTCAGTCAGCTCTTCGCGAGGCAATTTGCTGGCTGAGACTATGGCAGTTTGAGGATCAATAGTTAGCTGATCCACCAGCAGAGCAACTCTGGGAGTGATAGACGCTCCCCGATAGATGAAGTTAGGTACAACTTCATCAGGATCTGGCACCTGGCACACATATGGTTTCTTCTCAGCAGAAACAGAAGCCTGAGAAGAGTCAGTAGTGGCAGTAGCAGAGGTACCAGCATCCATAATAGGTTCCGAAGAGCCAGTAGCAGCAGTAGGTGACTGTACAGTAGGTGAAGAATCCGCATCTGCAGCACCTTGAAAGAAAATATCCGGTGTGGAATCAGACACCTGTAGATTACCAGAGGAATCCACAGTAATAAATTGTCTCGATTGAAGATCAGAAACGTCCAGAATAACATTAGTAGCAGCAGTATCCACCTTTGGCTCTTTGGAAACATAGCCAACATAGCCAGCATTAACAAAATCAAGACCCTCCAGAACAATATTACCATGTGCACCAGAGTCAGATGGAAAAGTAGCACTTGTACCAGCATTCATTATAACATCATGTACATTAGAATCAGATGGAAAAGTTGCACAAGTACTAGCATCCACAAAAACATTCTGTGCATCAGCAGAAATAGCAGCAGAATCAGCAGCTTTATCAGCACCCTTTGGTTCAGTGACAGGTTCATCAAGTAGAATATCCTTGACAATATTGTCAATTACCTTTTTAAGAACAGGAGGATCCACTATGATTTCATCTTCCACTTCAGGTTCAGTATTAGAAGCAGCAATACTGGGAGCAGTATCACCAGCAGCTGTAGAAGCAACAGTACATCATCAGCACTACCAGTAGGAGAAACAGTAGCACCAACACCAGTAGCAGAGGCAGCAATCTCATGAGTAGGAACAATAACAACTTTAACTTGCTCCCCCTCTGCCTGTTCATCTACCCTGCTAAGAACTGAAACAATAGAACATTTTATATTAACAACTGTAGAACCAAATAAATTTGACTCAACAATTGCATCTGTTGTTGGTCTCTGGGGACAGACTGGTGATTTGGTCAGCCCTTCGAATGAGACAGAATAAGGTGTCTGTAAGTACAGCTGTGACTCTGCTGACTCATTGGCGACACATGTTGACCCAGATAGTGTAAGAGTTCTGGCTGGTAATGATGTAGGAGTGAGACTCTTATCATGATCCGAGTAACATAATGGCTGTGCAGGATCCTGAGCTGGTTCAACACGATGAGGACCCAGCTCAAGTTTGCTTTGGGGGTCAGGTATGTGCTCTGCTGGTTGTACTGTCAGCAGAGAATATAGCATTAAGTTCATTTTAGAAAAATGTGGAAGTGTCTGGCTAGAAGAGTATGGGTTGCTATTCTTCTTAACACTAGTTTTAAAACCAGTCAGCTTGGGGGCCAAGGTTATACCTTTAACTCCACTTTCATTTTTCAAGTCAGCAGGTAAAAGATTTTTAATTAAGTTAGAATTTTCTGTTGTTTGGTCTAGAAATGCACCAGGTTCCATAGCCACATCCTTTGCAGGAGCAGCAGTTGAGACTGGTGCAATCTCCCCTGTGGTGTGCTTGGAGCCAGCTTTTGCACGTTTGGATTTGCCTGTTACCAAGAAATAGTTAAGCAACAGATTCCAATACTAGAGGTGGGTAGTCAGTATATAAGACTAGGGCTGTTCTTTATGATCAGAGAGCACTAGATTCTAATACAACCACTGCTTTACCAGTATGTGAGACGGTGGATATACTAGTTGAGGTAGCTGGCTTCTTCCTTTTTACAGTTGGCTTTCGCTGAGGTCCCTCCCCCTCAGCTGGTGCAGCACCAGAGGCAGTCTCTTTGGTTCACTCCACCTCAAGCAGCAAGATACTCAAGCATTCCTGGTGTCAAGACATTATATGGAGCAGCAGGAGCATCTTTTAGCATTCCCCCTTGTTTTGGAGGCAGGTAGAATGATTCATCAGCAATCTGCTGGTAAGCTTCACCCAGCTCATTTTCAAAAACATGGCTCAAAAACCTTGGAAAGGGATTAAGTGTGTTCGTTTGGGTGCAAGCACCATTTCCATTAGCCTTAAGTAAATTTCACCAGCATAATCAATATTTTGATTGAACAGCATCCCGTGACCAATCTTCAGCTCAAAATCTGAGCACTGATCAAAGCTCCTGGACTTCTGACTGATGCAATGAGTCAGCAAGCCAAATAAGTAATTCCACAGAGGTGACATCTGCTTCCTTAAGGGCGTATGAGCCACTGGTCCATCAAACCCTATAATTTCCAGTACTTCTCTTCTAAACTCATCACTGGTTGGTGAATTAACAAATGGACAAATAGGTAATTGGAGAGCATGTCGGATGGCATCAACGGTGATGGAGCAGGGTAGGGTTTCAGTCACCATGCCATGAATACATGGAAAATTCTGTTGAGGGGTGGCCGTGGTGGCAGTATACCAGAATCTGGCTAAACAGGCCGGATAAAGACGAGAAGGTATGCCGGTAATAGCTCGAGCCAGTGGTGATTGTCTTATATAATCGATAAGCATATCATAGCCCATGTTGGCTTTGGATTTAGGAATTGAAAGGGCATGAGTAGCATTGCCTCGCGATAGGCGAATGGAAGAGTGTTCAGGTGCATTTGCAGCCCTAACAAGGCTTGGGTGCAGGTTGAACAGAGGGCCCTGCACCACTTGTTCTTCGATGACCGGTGTTGGTTGCTGTTTCAGTTGTTGTGGTTATACTGGTTGTTATTGCTGTGGTTGTTGTTCCTCTGGCTGGTTTGCAGCAGGTGGTGATTGATGTTGTTGTTGTTCTGCCATTGATGATTTCTTAGAAGATGGATGTATCAATTGATTTGAAGATTTGGGGATGTTAGAGAGAAGAGTGTGAATTTGAAAACAGAATAACCGAAGGTTATTATGGAAGATAAAACACTCTTTTATCCGTTGTGATTGGATGAAAAAGGCAGGAGAGAGAAAATGGCAACTGCCATTAGCAGGCGCGTGGGCAGATGTGATAGACTGGTACACTTTCGAGGGGACACAGACTATTGATTTGACGTATATACAGCTTGAACACTCATACCTCCCATTCAGCATTAAATGCAGCAGGTTTTAATTAAAAAAAATGATTTAAAAACCACAAAATAAGTTTTGTATTAAATACAATATACTTTGTTACATTTAATATGTCATGAATTTAATTTAAATCATTGGGAGTAAATGAGTTTCAGATTTAAGGAATCATTTAAGTTTGTGAGCTATTTAGTATTTCAATGAAAAACATTTTGAGTAACCAAAGTATAAAAGACCTTGTTGTACTGAGTGTTTTACATGTAGGCAGTAAGTTAACAAAAATGACTTATTGGTTTGCCCTACATGTTGTAGATCCAGCACACCAACAAAAATTATCTTTTATTTAAAGTTCAAGCATACCCAGCTCAGAGATGAGATAGTTAAAACGTTTCTCATCTAAGGGCTTTGTGAATAGATCTGCTAACTGCTGGTCTGTTGAAATAAAATGTAGCTCCACATCTCCTTTTTGAACATGATCCCTTATGAAATGATATCGAACGTCAATGTGCTTTGTTCTTGAATGCATCACAGGATTGTTGGTGATAGTGATTGTACTAGTGTTGTTACAGTAGATTGGAGTCTTTGTAACATGAACACCATAGTCTTTCAGCTGGCTTTGCATCCACAGTACTTGAGCAGTACAACTACCAGCAGAAACGTATTCTACCTCAGCAGTAGATGTGGACACAGTATTTTTCTTTTTGCTAGTCCAGCTGACTAGCCTACCACCCAGTAACTGGAAACCACCAGTAGTACTTTTCCTGTCTATTTTACACCCTGCAAAATCAGCATATGAATACCCAATTAGCTCAAAATCCTGGTCTTTGGGGTACCAAAGACCACGTTTAGCAGTAGCTTTCAGATACCTAAATATCCTTTTGACTGCTAGCAAGTGTGACTCTTTAGGATCAGCTTGATATCTGGCACAGAGACATGTGGCAAACATAATATCTGGTCTGCTGGTTGTGAAATAAAGTAGGGATCCAATCATACCTCTATATTCAGTGATATTGACTGGTTCACCATTGGGATCAGCATCTATTTTAATAGATGCTACCATTTGAAATGTCCCGTTCATATTGATTATAAACGTTCCATATTAATTAATTTCGTTACGAGGTTTTGACCTCTATATGAGACGTTTTTCAAAGACTGTATTCATTTTTAAAACAACCATAACCTTTATTTTATCAATAAAGGTTTTAAAAGCATTACGTAGATTATCAAATAATGATAATCTAAAATATACTGTTTACACATGACCATTACATAATGGTTTACAATAGAAATATATTACATCGACATATGTTTCTTGAATACAGTTTTTACACAATATCATACAAACATGGACTACAAATCTTGTCCTTATTTTAGTATGCAACAGCGGAAGCTCTTAGTATTCACCTGAGAATAAACATGCTTTAAACGTCAACAAAAATGTTGGTGAGTTATAGGTTTAACCTATATATATCAAATCGTAACAATAGACCACAAGATTTCATATTTCAATACACATCCCATACATAGAGATAAAAATCATTCATATGGTGAACACCTAGTAACCGACATTAACAAGATGCATATATAAGAATATCCCCATCATTCCGGGACACCCTTCGGATATGATATAAATTTCGAAGTACTAAAGCATCTGGTACTTTGGATGGGGTTTGTTAGGCCCAATAGATCTATCTTTAGGATTCGCGTCAATTAGGGTGTCTGTTCCCTAATTCTTAGATTACCAGACTTAATAAAAAGGGGCATATTCGATTTCGATAATTCAACCATAGAATGTAGTTTCACGTACTTGTGTCTATTTTGTAAATCATTTATAAAACCTGCATGTATTCTCATCCCAAAAATATTAGATTTTAAAAGTGGGACTATAACTCACTTTCACAGATATTTTCTTCCTCGGAAATAAGATTTGGCCACGGATCGATTCACGAACCTATACAAATATGTACATATATATCAAAGTATGATCAAAATATAATTACAAACATTTTTATTATGTTTTAAAGATTTGAGTGTATTAAGTCAGTTGTCCTCGTTAATAACCTACAACTAGTTGTCCACAGTTAGATGTACAGAAATAAATTGATATATATATTATCTTGAATCAATCCACGACCCAGTGTATATACGTCTCAGGCTAGATCACAACTCAAAGTATATATATTTTTGGAATCAACCTCAACCCTGTATAGCTAACTCCAACATTACTGCATATATAGTGTCTATGGTTGTTCCAAATAATATATATACATGGGTCGATATGATAAGTCAAAATATTTGCATACGTGTCTATGGTATCCCAAGATTACATAATATATTAGAATACATGTATAATACAATATAAGTTAGCTAGGATATGATTTGTATAGATTTGTTAAACATTTCCCGTAGCTAAAAAGATCAAAAATATCCAATCTTATTTTACCCATAACTTCTTCATTTTAAATCCGTTTTGAGTGAATAAAATTGCTATGGTTTCATATTGAACACTAATTTAAGAATCCAAACAGAAAATGTATAGGTTTATAGTCAGAAATTTAAGTTACATGTCAATTACTAAAGAGGTAGTCATTTCCGTCGAAAGAACGACATCTTGATGACCATTTTGAAAAACATACTTTCACTATGAGTTTAACCAAGATCTTTGAATATAGTTTCATGTTCATATGAAAAATCATTTTCCCAGAAGAACAACTTTTAAATCAAAGTTTATCATAGTTTTTAATTATCCAAACCAAAACAGCCCCCAGTTTCACTACGACGGCGTATATCCGATTTTATGGTGTTCATCGTGTTTCCAGGTTTTAAATCATTAAGTTAGTATATCATATAGATAAATAACATGTGTTTAGTTGATTTTAAAAGTCAAGTTAGAAGGATTAACTTTTGTTTGCCAACAAGTTTAGAATTAACTAAACTATGTTCTAGTGATTACAAGTTTAAACCTTCGAATAAGATAGCTTTATATGTATGAATCGAATGATGTTATGAACATCATTACTACCTCAAGTTTTCTGGGTAAAATTACTAGAAATGAGAAAAATGGATCTAGCTTCAAAGGATCCTTGGATGGCTTGAAAGTTCTTGAAGCAGAATCATGACACGAAAACAGTTCAAGTAAGATTTTCACTCGAAATAAGATTGTTATAGTTGTAGAAATTGAATCAAAGTTTGAATATGAATATTACCTTGAATTAGAAAGATAACCTACTATAAATAACAAAGGTTCCTTGATCTTAGATGATTACTTGGAATAGATTAGAAAGCTTGGAAGTAGACTTGCAAACTTGGAAGTATTATTGATTTTTATGAAACTATACTTATGGAATTTATGAAGAACACTTAGAACATGAAGATGGAACTAGAGATAGATCAATTAGATAAAGAAAATTGAAGAATGAAAGTGTTTGTAGGTGTTTTTGTTCATTGGTATATTAATTAGATATGAAGGATATGTAATTTTGTTTTCATGTAAATAAGTCATGAATGATTACTAATATTTTTGTAATTTTATAAGATATTTCATGCTAGTTGCCAAATGATGGTTCCCACATGTGTTAGGTGACTCACATGGGCTGCTAAGAGCTGATCATTAGAGTGTATATACCAATAGTACATACATCTAAAAGATGTGTATTGTACGCGTACGAATACGGGTGCATACGAGTAGAATTGTTGATGAAACTGAACGAGGATATAATTGTAAGCATTTTTGTTAAGTAGAAGTACTTTGATATGTGTCTTGAAGTCTTCGTTAAGAATACATATCAAAACACAACATGTAGATACATTCTAATGGAGTCATTAAGTCTTCGTTAGTCGTTACATGCAGACGATCAACTATTACCCAAATAGTATCATAACCACTTGCAGACCTTGGCAATTTAGTAATGAAATCCATGGTAATGTTTTCCCATTTCCATTCCGAGATTTCAGGTTGTTGTAGTAGACCTGATGGTTTCTGATGTTCAGCTTTGACCTTAGAACACGTCAAACATTCGCCTACATATTTAGCAATATCGGCTTTCATACTCAGCCACCAAAAGTGTTTCTTGAGATCTTTATACATTTCCCCGCTCCGGATGTATTGAATATCTGGTTTTATGTGCTTCCTTAAGTACCATTTCTCTCACATCTCCAAACCTTGGTACCCAAATTCTATCAGTCCTATATCGGGTTCCGTCTTCCCGAATATTAAGATGTTTCTCTGATCCTTTGGGTATTGCATTCTTCAACTTTCCTTCTTTTACAACCCCCTGTTGCGCCTCCTTTATTTGAGTAGTAAGGTTAGTACAAATAATTATATTCATAGCTTTTACCCGTATAGGTTCTCTGTCCTTTCTACTCAAAGCGTCAGCTACCACATTCGCCTTCCCCGGGTGGTATCGAATCTCAAAATCATAATCATTCAACAGTTCAATCCACCTGCGTTGTCTCATATTTAGTTGCTTCTGATTAAATATATGTTGGAGACTTTTGTGGTCGGTATATATAATACTTTTGACCCCATATAAATAATGCCTCCAAGTCTTTAATGCAAAAACAACAGCACCCAATTCCAAATCGTGAGTCGTATAATTTTGCTCGTGAATCTTCAATTGTCTAGACGCATAAGCAATCACATTCGTTCGTTGCATTAATACACAACCGAGACCTTGCTTTGATGCATCACAATAAATCACAAAATCATCATTCCCTTCAGACAATGACAATATAGGTGCCGTAGTTAGCTTTTTCTTCAATAACTGAAATACCTTCTCTTGTTCATCCTTCCATTCAAATTTCTTCCCTTTATGCGTTAATGAAGTCAAGGGTTTTGCTATTTTGGAGAAATCTTGGATGAATCTTCTGTAGTAACCAGCCAATCCTAAAAATTGACGTATATGCTTCGGAGTTTTTGGGGTTTCCCAGTTTTTAACGGTTTCGATCTTTGCCGGGTCCACTTGGATACCTTCTTTGTTCACTATGTGACCAAGGAATTGAACTTCTTCCAACCAAAATGCACACTTTGAAAACTTAGCGTACAGTTTTTCTTTCCTCAATACTTCTAGCACTTTTCTCAAATGTTCTTCGTGCTCTTGATCATTCTTTGAGTAAATAAGTATGTCATCGATGAAAACAATGACAAACTTGTCAAGATATGGCCCACACACTCGGTTCATAAGGTCCATGAACACAGCTGGTGCGTTAGTCAATCCAAACGGCATAACCATAAACTCGTAATGACCATAACGCCTCCTAAAAGCAGTTTTTGGAATATCATCCTCCTTTACTCACATTTGATGATATCCAGAACGTAAATCGATTTTCGAATAAATCGACGAGCCTTGTAGTTGATTAAATAAGTTGTCAATTCTTGGCAGTGGATAACGGTTTTTGATAGTAAGTTTATTCAACTCTCTATAGTCAATACACAACCTAAATGTACCATCCTTCTTCTTGACAAACAAAACAGGAGCTCCCCATGGTGATGTGCTTGGTCGAATGAAACCACGTTCTAATAGTTCTTTCAGTTGGCTTTGCAGTTCTTTCATCTCGCTAGGTGCGAGTCTGTAAGGAGCACGAGCTATTGGTGCAGCTCCTAGTACAAGATCTATTTGAAATTCAACAGATCGATGTGGAGGTAGTCCCGGTAATTCTTTCGGAAATACATCGGGAAATTCTTTTGCGACGGGAACATCATTGATGCTCTTTTCTTCAGTTTGTACTTTCTCGACGTGTGCTAGAATAGCATAGCAACCTTTTCTTATTAGTTTATGTGCCTTCAAATTACTAATAAGATGTAGCTTTGTGTTGCCCTTTTTTTCGTACACCATTAAGGGTTCTCCTTCTTCTCGTACAATGCGAATTGCATTTTTGTAACATACGATCTCTGCTTTCATCTCCTTCAGCCAGTCCATGCCAACTATTACATCAAAACTCCCTAACTCTACTGGTATCAAATCAATCTTAAATATTTCGCTACCCAGTTTAATTTCTCGATTCCGGCATATATAATCTGCTGAAATTAATATACCGTTTGCTAATTCGAGTAAAAATTTACTATCCAACGGCGTCAATGGACAACTTAATTTAGCACAAAAATCTCTACTCATATAGCTTCTATCCGCACCCGAATCAAATAAAACGTAAGCAGATTTATTGTCAATAAGAAACGTACCTGTAACAATTTCCGGGTCTTCCTGTGCCTCTGCCGCATTAATATTGAAAACTCTTCCGCGGCCTTGTCCATTAGTGTTCTCCTGGTTCGGGCAATTTCTAATAATGTGTCCCAATTTTCCACATTTATAACAAACTACATTGGCATAACTTGCTCCGACACTACTTGCTCCGCCATTACTCATTCCGACACCATTTGTTCCTTTCGTTCTGTTAACCCCTGGTCCGTAGACCTCACACTTCGCACTTCGTTACATGCAGACGATCAACTATTACCCAAATAGTATCATAACCACTTGCAGACCTTGGCAATTTAGTAATGAAATCCATGGTAATGTTTTCCCATTTCCATTCCGAGATTTCAGGTTGTTGTAGTAGACCTGATGGTTTCTGATGTTCAGCTTTGACCTTAGAACACGTCAAACATTCGCCTACATATTTAGCAATATCGGCTTTCATACTCAGCCACCAAAAGTGTTTCTTGAGATCTTTATACATTTCCCTGCTCCGGATGTATTGAATATCTGGTTTTATGTGCTTCCTTAAGTACCATTTCTCTCACATCTCCAAACCTTGGTACCCAAATTCTATCAGTCCTATATCGGGTTCCGTCTTCCCGAATATTAAGATGTTTCTCTGATCCTTTGGGTATTGCATTCTTCAACTTTCCTTCTTTTACAACCCCCTGTTGCGCCTCCTTTATTTGAGTAGTAAGGTTAGTACAAATAATTATATTCATAGCTTTTACCCGTATAGGTTCTCTGTCCTTTCTACTCAAAGCGTCAGCTACCACATTCGCCTTCCCCGGGTGGTATCGAATCTCAAAATCATAATCATTCAACAGTTCAATCCACCTGCGTTGTCTCATATTTAGTTGCTTCTGATTAAATATATGTTGGAGACTTTTGTGGTCGGTATATATAATACTTTTAACCCCATATAAATAATGCCTCCAAGTCTTTAATGCAAAAACAACAGCACCCAATTCCAAATCGTGAGTCGTATAATTTTGCTCGTGAATCTTCAATTGTCTAGACGCATAAGCAATCACATTCGTTCGTTGCATTAATACACAACCGAGACCTTGCTTTGATGCGTCACAATAAATCACAAAATCATCATTCCCTTCAGACAATGACAATATAGGTGCCGTAGTTAGCTTTTTCTTCAATAACTGAAATACCTTCTCTTGTTCATCCTTCCATTCAAATTTCTTCCCTTTATGCGTTAATGAAGTCAAGGGTTTTGCTATTTTGGAGAAATCTTGGATGAATCTTCTGTAGTAACCAGCCAATCCTAAAAATTGACGTATATGCTTCGGAGTTTTTGGGGTTTCCCAGTTTTTAACGGTTTCGATCTTTGCCGGGTCCACTTGGATACCTTCTTTGTTCACTATGTGACCAAGGAATTGAACTTCTTCCAACCAAAATGCACACTTTGAAAACTTAGCGTACAGTTTTTCTTTCCTCAATACTTCTAGCACTTTTCTCAAATGTTCTTCGTGCTCTTGATCATTCTTTGAGTAAATAAGTATGTCATCGATGAAAACAATGACAAACTTGTCAAGATATGGCCCACACACTCGGTTCATAAGGTCCATGAACACAGCTGGTGCGTTAGTCAATCCAAACGGCATAACCATAAACTCGTAATGACCATAACGCGTCCTAAAAGCAGTTTTTGGAATATCATCCTCCTTTACTCGCATTTGATGATATCCAGAACGTAAATCGATTTTCGAATAAATCGACGAGCCTTGTAGTTGATTAAATAAGTCGTCAATTCTTGGCAGTGGATAACGGTTTTTGATAGTAAGTTTATTCAACTCTCTATAGTCAATACACAACCTAAATGTACCATCCTTCTTCTTGACAAACAAAACAGGAGCTCCCCATGGTGATGTGCTTGGTCGAATGAAACCACGTTCTAATAGTTCTTTCAGTTGGCTTTGCAGTTCTTTCATCTCGCTAGGTGCGAGTCTGTAAGGAGCACGAGCTATTGGTGCAGCTCCTAGTACAAGATCTATTTGAAATTCAACAGATCGATGTGGAGGTAGTCCCGGTAATTCTTTCGGAAATACATCGGGAAATTCTTTTGCGACGGGAACATCATTGATGCTCTTTTCTTCAGTTTGTACTTTCTCGACGTGTGCTAGAATAGCATAGCAACCTTTTCTTATTAGTTTTTGTGCCTTCAAATTACTAATAAGATGTAGCTTTGTGTTGCCCTTTTTTTCGTACACCATTAAGGGTTCTCCTTCTTCTCGTACAATGCGAATTGCATTTTTGTAACATACGATCTCTGCTTTCATCTCCTTCAGCCAGTCCATGCCAACTATTACATCAAAACTCCCTAACTCTACTGGTATCAAATCAATCTTAAATATTTCGCTACCCAGTTTAATTTCTCGATTCCGGCATATATAATCTGCTGAAATTAATATACCGTTTGCTAATTCGAGTAAAAATTTACTATCCAACGGCGTCAATGGACAACTTAATTTAGCACAAAAATCTCTACTCATATAGCTTCTATCCGCACCCGAATCAAATAAAACGTAAGCAGATTTATTGTCAATAAGAAACGTACCTGTAACAAGTTCCGGGTCTTCCTGTGCCTCTGCCGCATTAATATTGAAAACTCTTCCGCGGCCTTGTCCATTCGTGTTCTCCTGGTTCGGGCAATTTCTAATAATGTGTCCTGATTTTCCACATTTATAACAAACTACATTGGCATAACTTGCTCCGACACTACTTGCTCCGCCATTACTCATTCCGACACCATTTGTTCCTTTCGTTCTGTTAACCCCTGGTCCGTAGACCTCACACTTCGCCGCGCTATGACCATTTCATTTACACTTGTTGCAAAATTTGGTGCAGAACCCCGAGTGATACTTTTCACACCTTTGGCATAGCTGCTTCTGATTGTTGTTGTTGTTGTTGTTGTTGCGGTTGTTATTGTTGTTGGGATGATTGTTGTAGTTGTTGTTGTTGTTGTTGTTGTGCCGTTTGTTATAGTTGAGATTGATGTTGCGATTTTTGGGATAGTTGTTGTTGTATTGGTGACTCTTATCACCGTTTTCCTCCCACTTTCTTTTGACTAGCTTTACGTTGGCCTCTTTGGCCACCTGTTCTTTAATTCTTCCCTTAATCTGGTTCACTAGTTTGTGAGCTATTCTACATGCCTTTGGTATGGAGGCAGGCTCGTGTGAACTTATATCTTCTTGGATTCTCTCCGGTAACCCTTTCACAAACGCGTCAATCTTCTCTTCCTCATCTTCGAACGCTCTCGGACACAATAGGTACAATTCTGTGAATCGTCTTTCGTATGAAGTAATATCGAATCCCTTTGTTCGTAACCCTCTAAGTTCTGACTTGAGCTTATTGTCCTCGGTTTTGCGACGGTACTTCTCGTTCATCAAGTGCTTGAATGCTGACCACGGTAGCGCGTAAGCAGTATCTTGTCCCACTTGCTCTAGATAGGTATTCCACCATGTTAACATAATACATGTGAAGGTATGCGTAGCATACTTCACTTTGTCTCCTTCAGCACACTCACTTATGGCAAACACCGATTCAACTTTCTCGGTCCACCGTTTCAATCCGATTGGTCCTTCGGTCCCATCAAATTCTGAAGGTTTGCAGGCAGTGAATTCCTTGTAGGATCATCCTACATGATTTCTTACGCCGTTAGCTATATTGCTAGATTCAGAGTTATTGTTGGTATGTAGCGCAGCCTGTACTGTGGCTATGTTTGAAGCAAGAAAGGCACGAAATTCCTCTTCGCTCATATTCAAGGTGTGTCGAGTAGTAGGTACCATTTCCTTCAAAATAGTCAAATGAAACAAGTTAATCAAATAGAATATTAAGAGTAGTCAATAGTATCTCGTAGCATAATATGAACTCATTTATAAAAGCTGTTTCTTCATATTAGCATTTTATAAGTTTAAATTCGGGTACTACCTACCCGTTAAGTTGATACTTAGTAGCTAATATACAATTCAACTACTACAATTCCATATGAAAAACTGATTATAATAATATATCACATACAAATATTCTTCAAACTTACAACTTCGCCATATTACATATAACATGAAATATAGTACACTATGATATAGGACAGTTTTGAAGATAAATCTAGTTAATACGCAAGTTGTTCGGTAAAGGAAATAAAGACACGTAATTCATAAGTCCAGAAACAAGTCATGCATTCTGGTTTTACTAAGATGACTTTCCATCCTTGGTCTTGTGGAAAATAATCGTTATGACCATTGGCTAGGTAGCATGTTGTAATGTCATCAAAAGGACGAGGGTTTCGTAATGTCCAACAGCCCCGTAATAATCTAAAAACCTTGTTTCTCACCCCAACTACTGAATCCGTCACTTGTAGGAAAGTTTTATTTTAATGCTGCAATCCGATGTTCTTTTTCTCACTTTGGTAAGAAGCGAACATCACTAACCCGTAATCATAACATGCTTCTTTATGTTGCATATTAGAAGCTCTTTCTAATTCACGAAATCCTATGTTGGGATATGTTGAGTCAAAATAGGTTCTCAACCCGTAGCGTAAAATTGCATTTGGGTTCCCCGCATTTAACGCTTTAAAGAAAACACGGCGTAACTTAAAGTCTCCCTAATGTGATATACCTCACTTATCAAAGGAAAGCCTTTTATAAACTAAGGCATTTCTAAAAAGTCTTTCAAATATTTGACAAGTTAATTTCGCCATAACTAAATGTGCTGATGAATTCTGACCGACTCTAGACAAGATTTCCTCAATCATATCCTCTGGTAGGTCTTCTAAAATATCCGGTTGTCTACCCTTAACGTCCATTTTGTTTTTATATTGTAAAATAGACAAGGATTAGATTCTTAATAACAAACAATACAAGAAATTTTTACATAGAACATAAAAGTACAAGCACACTACAATACATTTATTACACTACATGCTCACACCCCTCTAATCTGAATCACTGGTTTCTTCTTCTTCGGACTTGGTTCTTTTTCCTAATTTTCTAGGGATATATGATGTTCCTCGAATACGACCCGTCATTTTTCCACATTGGTTTAGAAAAACCTGGTGGTTTAGAGGTTCCCGGGTTATTGTCACGATATTGAAAATACGGGTGTTGACGGTACATATAAAGTTCATCGGGGTCGGAATCAGATTTCTCTATTTTGATGCCTTTTCCCTTATTATTTTCTTTTGCCTCATTAAATTGGGTCAGAGTAATTTCCTTAACATCATCGGAATCCTCATCAGGATCCGATTCATCAGAAAATTGGTAATTTTCCCAATATATTGCTTCCTTAGCGGAAACACCATTGACCATTATTAACTTTGGTCCATTGGTTGAGAATTTTCTTTTATTTGACCGGTTTTCTGTGGTTCCTACTATTCCCCCCTCCGGAACCTCTTCTTCTTCCGATTCCTCTTCTTCTGGTTCCTCTTCTTCCGGTTCCTCTTCTTCCGGTTCCGTTTCCTCTTCTTCCGGTTCTTCGGGAACTTGTGAATCTTGCCAATATATATTCAACTCTTCGTTATTATAAGGTGAGTCAATGGGATTTGTGCTAGAGGTAGACATCAATCACACAATATCAAACATGTTAAGAGATTAGTATATCACATAATATTTACATGTTAATAATATATAGTTTCCAACAAAAATGTTAAGCAATCATTTTTTAAAGAAAACACGGTCGAAGTCCAGACTCACTAATGCATCCTAACAAACTCGATAAGACACACTAATGCAAATTTTCTGGTTCTCTAAGACCAATGCTCGAATACCAACTAAAATGTCCCGTTCATATTGATTATAAACGTTCCATATTAATTGATTTCGTTGCGAGGTTTTGACCTCTATATGAGATGTTTTTCATAGACTGCATTCATTTTTAAAACAACCATAACCTTTATTTTATCAATAAAGGTTTTAAAAGCATTACGTAGATTATCAAATAATGATAATCTAAAATATACTGTTTACACATGACCATTACATAATGGTTTACAATAGAAATATATTACACCGACATATGTTTCTTGAATGCAGTTTTTACACAATATCATACAAACATGGACTCCAAATCTTGTCCTTATTTTAGTATGCAACAGCGGAAGCTCTTAGTATTCACCTGAGAATAAACATGCTTTAAACGTCAACAAAAATGTTGGTGAGTTATAGGTTTAACCTATATATATCAAATCGTAACAATAGACCACAAGATTTCATATTTCAATACACATCCCATACATAGAGATAAAAATCATTCATATGGTGAACACCTGGTAACCGACATTAACAAGATCCATATATAAGAATATCCCCATCATTCCGGGATACCCTTCGGATATGATATAAATTTCGAAGTACTAAAGCATCCGGTACTTTGGATGGGGTTCGTTAGGCCCAATAGATCTATCTTTAGGATTCGCGTCAATTAGGGTGTCTGTTCCCTAATTCTTAGATTACCAGACTTAATAAAAAGGGGCATATTCGATTTCGATAATTCAACCATAGAATGTAGTTTCACGTACTTGTGTCTATTTTGTAAATCATTTATAAAACCTGCATGTATTCCCATCCCAAAAATATTAGATTTTAAAAGTGGGACTATAACTCACTTTCACAGATATTTCCTTCTTCGGAAATAAGACTTGGCCACGGATCGATTCACGAACCTATACAAATATGTACATATATATCAAAGTATTATCAAAATATAATTACAACCATTTTTATTATGTTTTAAAGATTTGAGTGTATTAAGTCAGCTGTCCTCGTTAATAACCTACAACTAGTTGTCCACAGTTAGATGTACAGAAATAAATTGATATATATTATCTTGAATCAATCCACGACCCAGTGTATACACGGCTCAGGCTAGATCACAACTCAAAGTATATATATTTTTGGAATCAACCTCAATCCTGTATAGCTAACTCCAACATTACTGCATATAGAGTGTCTATGGTTGTTCCAAATAATATATATATATGGGTCGATATGATATGTCAAAACATTTGCATACGTGTCTATGGCATCCCAAGATTACATAATATATTAGAATACATGTATAATACTATATAAGTTAGCTAGGATATGATTTGTATAGATTTGTTAAACATTTCCCGTAGCTAAAAAGATCAAAAATATCCAATCTTGTTTTACCCATAACTTCTTCATTTTAAATCCGTTTTGAGTGAATCAAATTGCTATGGTTTCATATTGAACTCTAATTTAAGAATCCAAACAGAAAAATATAGGTTTATAGTCAGAAATTTATGTTACATGTCAATTAATAAAGAGGTAGTCATTTCCGTCGAAAGAACGACATCTTGATGACCATTTTGAAAAACATACTTTCACTTTGAGTTTAACCAAGATTTTTGGATATAGTTTCATGTTCATATGAAAAATTATTTTTCCAGAAGAAAAACTTTTAAATCAAAGTTTATCATAGTTTTTAATTATCCAAACTAAAACAGCCCCCGGTTTCACTACGACAGCGTATATCCGATTTTATGGTGTTCATCGTGTTTCCAGGTTTTAAATCATTAAGTTAGCTTGTCATATAGATATGGAACATGTGTTTAGTTGATTTTAAAATTCAAGTTAGAAGGATTAACTTTTGTTTGTGAACAAGTTTAGAATTAACTAAACTATGTTCTAGTGATTACAAGTTTAAACCTTCAAATAAGATAGCTTTATATGTATGAATCGAATGATGTTATGAACATCATTACTACCTCAAGTTTTTTAGATAAAACTACTGGAAATGAGAAAAATGGATATAGCTTCAAAGGATCCTTGGATGGCTTGAAAGTTCTTGAAGCAGAATCATGACACGAAAACAGTTCAAGTAAGATTTTCACTTTAAATAAGATTGTTATAGTTGTAGAAATTGAATCAAAGTTTGAATATGAATATTACCTTGAATTAGAAAGATAACCTACTGTAAATAAAAAAGGTTCCTTGATATAAGATGATTACTTGGAATGAATTAGAAAGCTTGGAAGTAGACTTGCAAACTTGGAAGTATTCTTGATTTTTATGAAACTATACTTATGGAATTTATGAAGAACACTTAGAACTTGAAGATGGAACTTGAGAGAGATCAATTAGATGAAGAAAATTGAAGAATGAAAGTGTTTATAGGTGTTTTTGGTCATTGGTATATGGATTAGATATAAAGGATATGTAATTTTGTTTTCATGTAAATAAGTCATGAATGATTACTAAATTTTTTGTAATTTTATGAGATATTTCATGCTAGTTGCCAAATGATGGTTCCCACATGTGTTAGGTGACTCACAAGGGCTGCTAAGAGCTGATCATTAGAGTGTATATACCAATAGTATATACATCTAAAAGCTGTGTATTGTACGAGTACGATTACGGGTGCATACGAGTAGAATTGTTGATGAAACTGAACGAGAATGTAATTGTAAGCATTTTTGTTAAGTAGAAGTACTTTGATATGTGTCTTGAAGTCTTTCAAAAGTGTAAGAATACATATCAAAACACAACATGTATATACATTCTAATGGAGTCGTTAAGTCTTCGTTAGTCGTTACATGTAAGTGTTGTTTTGAAACCTTTAAGTTAACGATCTCAATTAATGTTGTTAACCCAATGTTTATTATATCAAATTAGATGTTAAATTATTATGTTATCATAATATTATGATGTATGAATATATCTTAATATGATATATACATTAAAATATCGTTACAACGATAATCGTTACATATAAGTCTCGTTTCGTAATTCTTGAGTTAGTAGTCTTGTTTTTACATATGTAGTTCATTGTTAACATACTTAATGATATATTTAAATATCATTTTATCATGTTAAATATAGTGTATCAATATCTTAATATGATACATATGTATTTAGTAGACGTTATCATAACGATAATCGTTATATATATCATTTCGAGTTTCTTAACTTAGTAATCTCATTTCTTATGTATATCACACATTGTTAATATACTTAGTGAGATAATTACTCATCATAATCTCATGTCAACCATATATATATGTCCATATATACCACAACATGTAGTTTTTACAAATTTGTAACGTTCGTGAATCGCCGGTCAACTTGGTTGATCAATTGTCTATATGAAACTTATTTCATTTAATCAAGTCTTAACAAGTTTGATTGCTTAACACGTTGGAAATATTTAGTCATGTAAATATCAATCTCCATTAATATATATAAACATGGAAAAGTTCGGGTCACTACACCATTGGGGTCCCTATATTTTTTAAACAGGTCAGACCAAATTTCTTTAGCATATCTTTGATATATTTATCCTGACTTGTAAAAATTCCATCAAGTTGTTTAATTTGCAATCCCAAAAAGTATTTCAAATCCCTTTGTAAGCTCATTTCATATGTCTTTGACATAAGTTTTGAAAAATCTTGACAATGTTTCTCATTTTTAGATCCATAAATAATATCATCCACATATATCTGTACCAGCAAGAGATCACCATCTGTCTCTTTTGAGAACAGAGTGGTATCAATTATTCCAACTTTAAAACTTATACCAGTGAGATACACATGAAGTGTCTCATACCATGCTCTTGGAGCCTGTTTGAGGCCATAAAGAGCTTTGTCTAGCTTGTAGACATGGTCTGGATATTTACTGCTTACAAAACCAGGAGGCTGTTTGATATAAACTTCTTCTTGCAGCTTCCCATTTAGAAATGCAGATTTGACATCCATCTGGAATACCCTAAAGTTCATCTTAGCAGCATATGCCAAGAACAATCTGATAGCTTCCATCCTAGCCACTAGTGCATAAGTCTCTCCATAATCCAATCCTTCTTCCTGTTTGAACCCTTGAGCTACCAATCTAGCTTTGTTTCTGATCACAATCCCATCTTCATCCATCTTGTTCTTGAAAACCCATTTGGTACCAATGATTTTCTTAGTTTCATCATCAGGTTTAGGTACCAATGTCCAAACCTTATTCCTATCAAACTGGGAGATCTCTTCTTGCATAGCTCCTGCCCAGCTTGGATCTTTGATTGCTTCATCAGGACATTTAGGTTCAATGGTAGACACAAAATTTCAATGGTACCAATGTTTTTCTTAGTTTCATCATCAGGTTTAGGTACCAATGTCCAAACCTTATTCCTATCAAACTGGGAGATCTCTTCTTGCATAGCTCCTGCCCAGCTTGGATCTTTGATTGCTTCATCAGGACATTTAGGTTCAATGGTAGACACAAAATTTACATGCATACAAAAATTGCTGGTTGCATGCCGACTTGTTTTAACACCACTAGCTAGATTACCAATAACTTGCTCAATTGGATGCTCTTTTGTCCATCTAGTGTTATGAACAGGTGAGCTTTTCGTGCAACACACGGCATCTTGATCATCAGCTGGTTCAAAGGTATGAGCAGCAGTTGGAGACATTTGTTCAGTATTAATGTAATCAGTACCAACTTGTGATCCTTCAGAACCAGTAGACCTATGCTCAAGTTGTAGGACTTCAGTAGAGCCAGTAGGTCCACTAGGTTTAGACACAGATGGAACAAAATGTTCCACATCATCATCAGAGAACTCAGTAACATGGATTGGTGAGGGATTTGCAGCTGGTTCCTCTTCATCATCAAGAGCTTGCTGAGTAGGCTCTTCAAACAATAACTCTTCATCTTCTTAACTGGGAGATGAGGCTGGGGCAGTTTCATCAAATGCAACATTAATTGATTCTTCAAAATAACCCCTTCTTTTATTGAAAACCCTATATGCCTTTGACATGTTGGAATATCCCAAGAATATACCTTCATCAGCCTTAGCATCAAACTTGCCCAACTGATCCCTATTGTTTAGAATGAAACAGGGAGTGCCAAATACATGAAGAAATGAGATTTAGGGTTTTCTTCCTTTGAGAACTTCATAAGCAGTTTTCTAATGTCTTTTCACTATTAAAGATCTATTCTGGGTAAAACATGCAGTGTTCACAGCTTCTGCCCAATATGAATTTTTCAGCCCAGACTCAGCTAACATAGATCTTTCTGCTTCAATGAGAGTTCTGTTTCTTCTTTCTGCAACACCATTTTGTTGAGGTGTTCTCACAGCAGAAAAGTTCTGTGAAATACCTTTATCAGCACAAAATTCTTCTAATGTAGCATTTCTGAATTCTGTACCATGATCACTTCTTAACTGTTTCAGCATTGCCCATTTAAAAGCTCCATTCTTTTGATGAAATTGATAATTTCATCAGAAGCTTCACTCTTTTGCTTCAAAAAGAATACCCAGGTGTATCTGGATATTCATCAACAATAACCAGTGTATACTTCTTCCCACTACAGCTGGCCACATTAACAGGACCAAAAAGATCCATATGAAGTAAATGAAATAGTTTCTCAACAGATGAGATTTTCTTTGATTTGAATGAGGCATGGTGATGTTTTCCTTTTTCACAACCAGGACACAATCTGTCCTTTACATAAGACATGGTGGGTAGCCCAGACACCAAACTTCTACTGGATAATTTGTGAATATCTTTGAAGTTGAGATGTGAGAGTCTCTTGTGCCATAACCATTTCAGGTTGTCTGCTGCCTTCGAATAGAAATAAGTATCAGTTGTTGTGACAGCTGTGTTCATGTCAATTTGATACATGTTTTCATGACATTTTGCAGTCAGCAGAGGCTTCCCTGTCTTATCAAAAATAGTGCCAATTTTCCTTCTGAATTGGACTATCTTATTCTTACTTGTCAGTTGGCTTATGCTGAGTAAATTATGTTTAAGCCCAATGACATATGCAACATTTGAGAATGTGACATTCCCATTAGTCAAAGTACCAAAACCCTTTGTGTAACCCAACGAATTATCTCCATACGAAACAACTGGACCATCTTTTTTTTGATATTCCATCAGCAGGGACTTACATCCGGTCATATGTCTTGAACAACCACTATCGAGATACCAGATTTGCTTATTTTGAATGCCCTGCATAGTAGCTAAGAGATTAGTTCTTTTTGGGAACCCATCTAAGGATGGGTTCTGGAAGGGTCATCTTTGATGATCTCTTCCTGTCCGCTGGTTTGCTAGAAGAAGCAGCAGCAGATGGGTTTGGGGTAAAAGGACATCGATTGGCTAAGTGAAACTTGCTGCCACATTTGTAGCATTTTCTCACATTTCGTATCGGTGACTGGTCATACACTGAGTAAAGAGGTGCAGTAAGATCAGGTCAATTTTTGGTTACTGCCTCAATTAGCTGGTCAAGCTTGACTGTCATAATCTCAGTGATAGACAGCTCTTCATTCGAGTCCACTTTTGCTTTTCCCTTAAGGGCAGCTTTCTTCTTGGAACCAGTACCATAGTCATGACGTATTGATTTGCCTTTATCATTTGACGAGCCAGCGTGGAAAGTTACTGGCTTATCTACTGAAACTGATGAGCTAGAGGAAGTTTTTCCTGCTGCCTTGGACTTGCCAGTATTACGTTTGACTGGCTTGTCTACAGCTACTGGTTGACCAGTAAGTTTGTCATCAGTTGGCTCAGCACAATTGGAACTTAAGCACGAAGGGGAAGCAGTAGGTTTAATTTTTCTAAGATTATTTTTAGTGATTTCCCTTTTGATACGTCTTTCTTTTGGAGTCATGTAGTAGATGCTTGAGGGTTCAGTAGTCTCATCAATTAAGGTACTGGCTTCTCTTGCTCTAACTTCATCCTCCAAAATCTCTTTTATGGCAGGTGATGGGGACATAGTAGGTCTAACAAACTTATTTGTCAAGACCTTTTTACCCTTAACTATCTTGGAAAAATTATTTGGCAAGACAACTTCAGGATCTGTTTCAAGAATTGGGTCCATGAAAGTAACTTCTGCAATAGCAGCAGCAGCATAGTCACCAGCAAAAAAAGCTTTAACTTGGGCAGGCACCTGCTCGTTAACACACTTTGTTGTGCGTTGAGCAGATGTACACCATGAAGCGACAACCTTTTTAAGATTATCCACCTGGTTCTTGACTTCTGCTGCCTCAACGTGAAGAGACCTTAAAGCAAAGTTTTGTTTTTCAAGTTTGGAAATTTCATCTTTCAAGATTTTAATTTCATCATTTTTGCTTTTAAGTTTCTCATTTAAAGATTTGTTGTCAGTTTTCAAAACTTCTTTACGTTTGCTGCCTCTACATAAGTCAACTCTTACGTAGTCAAACATTTCGGCTTTTTCATCATCTGTATAAGTTCGAAAATTATCAACCTTATACATCAATTCAGTTTTCCATTGAGGTGAATCTCTTTTCTGATCAGCTTCCCTCATATCAGCTAAAAACTTACTACCACTATCATCCTCATCAGACTCCTTGACCTCCTTGGCCATTAAACACAACTTCTTCTCTGGAGCATAACCAGCACCATCATCATCAGTATCACTATCAGAGGAAGACGACGAGCTGGTTTCATCCCAATCATGATGCTCAACAACTAGAACCTTTTCTGGCTTTTTACCCTTCTTATCAGTCTTAGAACTTTCCTTCATATAAGCTTTTATAGCTTTGTACTTATTCTTGTGCTTGTCAGCTTTTGAGAAAGAGTTAGCATGGGAAGTTGAAGGTTTCCTGGACATGCATTCAGCAGCAAAATGTCCAACCTTCCCACAATTATAACACTCTGATTTAGGACCCTTGACTGACTTGCTGCTATACCTAGCACTCGGTTTCTTACTCCCTTTGTATGACTTGCTGGTTCTATTACGGTTGAACCTTTTGAACTGCCTAGCCAGCAAAGTCATACCTTCAGCAAGCCCTTCTGCATCACTTTCATCATCACTGCTTTCTTCAGACCCAGTACCACTATCCACTTCACCCTCAGCTGTCTCTTCTTCTGCCAACAACTTTTGAACCAGTAAAGCTTTTTGAGCTTTCTTTTTAGCAGCAGCAATAAGAGCAGTATCATCTGTCTTAGAAGATTTTGAAGTGGTGGGGGCAGACCTAAAGTTTTCTTTCAAGTTAAGTTCAAATTTAGCCTCTGCCTTCTCATGGTTCCAAAGTGAACTGTAGAGAGAAGACATGTTAAAGTTCTTTACGGTCTGAGTGGTTCTTAAAGGGTCAGTAACAGATTTCCATTTAGTAGGCAGTAAATCTATGAATTTGTTTACTTGTTCAAACTCAGTATAGGTGATATTCAAAGTGATCAGATCAGCAATCAAGGAGTTAAACCTAATGAAGGTTTGCTTAAGGGTTTCATTCTTGTAGGCAAAGAACATTTCATATTCTCATTTTAAAGCAATCATTCTGTTCTACCTAACTTTTCCCATACCCTCATAGGTAACATCTAAATAGTACAACATAAGCTTGGAATTTTCTTTTCCCTTAATCAGTTTGAACAGTGGGTTAGGCAAAGTTATACCTAACAAGGTTCTGATTTTAGGGTCAAGTCCAACACGACGTTTATCCTCAGCATCTCATCTAGATGGGGTGAGAATAACCTCTCTGCCAGGAACATCAGGAGTTTTAGCTGTAGCTGGAGCACTACCAATAGTCTCAGTAGGTACAAATGGACCATCTGTGGCAATACTAGGCATGAGTTGGTCAATAGACTCAAGGTGAAGCATGAATCTTGCCTTCCAAGTTTCATACTCATCTTCATCAAATTTGGGTGGTCTATTGGATGAGCCATTTTCAAGGTAAGCTGTGTTTGAATATGCAGCCATGAGAGAATTCAGATCCAAGATATTGATTATTAAGACTGAAGCTATGATACCAGTTGTTGGTCCCTTGATTACAACAGGATTATTGTAGGGGGTGAATACAATTTCTTTTAAAATAACTTAACAGTTAAACACGATTAGTATTCAAGCATGCAAATAAATAGAGTCACAGGTAATTTTTAACAGTTATTCTTTATTGATTGAATCACAAAGAATCACAACTATCCTTGGCGGAATGATAGTTGGTTGATACAGATTAGCTAGATTATAGCTAAGAGGTAAACTAAAAGCTATTACACATTTTGACTCTATAAAAATAAACCCACACCACTAGTTGTTACAATAGTGGATACAACAATTTATAGTAGTCCTATTATCCGTGTAATGGTTCTATTGTCCATTGGTACATAGGATGTCTGTACTTGTGGGGACAACTATATCAGAGAGCATGCTCTCCTCTTTCCTCTTTGGTAGCTATTTGCAGGAACACCCCAATTCGGTTTGGCACCACTATTTGATTATACAAATAGAATGTTGTGTTCCCTAGGTGTTGACAAAGTATAACCCATGTCTGCACATGCGTTAAACTTCTGCATTCCCACGTGGTCTTGTAAGGTCACTTGTCAGCCACTGACGCGTGTCCTTTTCTGTTCAACTTTGTCTTAGACTTCTGTTGAATAGTACCATTGATGTAGACCACTCGGGAAACTACTATGCTTATAATGGAGCATAGCTGTCTTGTGTAGTAAGCTGCATTCAAGCTGTGCTGGTTCTTCATTGCTGAGCCACTTCATGTTCTTGATTTGCTGAGTACACATCCTATGCTGATTCAAGAACATTGTCTACCTTTTGCTGGTAGACTGAGCAGCAAACTAAACACTCGACACAACAATAACTACTGTCTATACATAAACAAACTTGTGCTGACTGCACATATCATTTTAGTGCAAATAAATTACAGTTTTGTCATAATTAAATCCTTAATTATTTTGGGGACTCAACAATTATATTATACTAACTCATGCTTCAGTTCCCAACACTACTTCAAAAACATTCAAATTTTAAATTCGAAAATTTACAGAATATAGAAACTAAAACAGTTTCCTTTTATGACATAACACATAATAGCGCGAAGAGATATTTAATATCGGACGAGAATAATTATGAAGATATCTTCAGAAATATTGAGAATATTTATAATGAAAGATACAATAATATCTTATAATCCTACCATCAAAATGTGATGAAGAAATTCATTCACAATGATTTGGAATGATTAAAGAGTAAGGGAATCGTCAAAGACTTCATCAGAAACATAATCATCAAGATCCTTTATGCATAAGTTTAGTCCTTGTGATTTGTTCAAAGTCTCCTTCATGGCTTGCTCAATTCTTTATTATCAAACTTTTGACTGTTAAGGCAGTCTCCAGTTTTCACTTCTTCATCAGCTATTCCAAGACTCAGAAAACTGATTCATAGGCTAAACCGCTTTTCAGAAATTCAGAATTGAAGTTCGTAAATCCAGGAAATAGAAGTTATATATATATATATATATATATATATATATATATATATATATATATATATATATATATATATATATATATATATATATATATATATATATATATATATATATATATATATATATATATATATATATAATTGTTGTCGTAGAATCGCTGAGAAATTCAAGGTTATCGATTGATGCCTCCCGGCATTTGGTATGGTAATTATCGTTACAAGATGCCGATGAATTCATGATAAGGCATCAATAGATAAATATAGTGATTTGTCGGAGAGATTTAAGCCTAGGAGTAACGAGATTGCTGGTACGTCTGCTGGTAATATGGTGGAATATAAAAGGTTCCCAAGTAATAATAAAAGAGCATGCATATACATCAAGGTTATAATTGAAATGTCCCGTTCATATTGATTATAATCGTTCCATATTAATTGATTTCGTTGCGAGGTTTTGACCTCTATATGAGACATTTTTCAAAGACTGCATTCGATTTTGGAACAAACCATAACCTTTAAAATATTACGAAAATTATCAAATAATGATAATCTAAAATATAGCGTTTTTCACACGACCATTACATAATAGTTTACAATAATATTACACATCAACATAAGTCTTCGAATGCAGTTTTTAAACAATATTATACAAGCATGGACTCCAAATCTTGTCCTTAATTTAGTATGCAACAGCGGAAGCTCTTAATAATCATCTGAGAATAAACATGCTTAAAACGTCAACAAAATTGTTGGTGAGTTATAGGTTTAACCTACATATTATCAAATCATAATAATAGACCACAAGATTTCATTTTTATAACACATCTCATATCAGGCATTTCGCAAACTGCATAGAGATAAAAATCATTCATATGTTGAACACCTGGTAACCGACCTTAACAAGATGCATATAGAATATCCCCATCATTCCGGGACTCTCATCAGATATGATAAATCGAAGTACTAAAGCATCCGTAACTCAGATGAGGCTTGTTGGGCCAAATAGATCTATCTTTAGGATTCGCGTCAATTAGGGGCCATTTCCCTAATTCTTAGGCTACCAAGCTAAAAAGGGGCATATTCGGTTCGATAATCCAACATAGAATGTAGTTTTGATTACTTGTGTCTATTTTGTAAAACATTTATAAACTGCATGTATTCTCATCCCAAAATAATAGATTTTAAAAGTGGGACTATAACTCACTTTCACAGATTTTTACTTCGTCGGGAAGTAAGACTTGGCCACTGGTCGATTCATGAACCTATAACAAATATGTACATATATATCAAAGTATGTTCAAAATATAATTACAACATTTTTAATACATTTTGATGTTTTAAGTTTATTAAGGCAGCTGTCCTCGTTAGTAACCTACAACTAGTTGTCCAAAGTTAGATGTACATAAATAAATTGATATATATTATCTTGAATTAATCCACAACCCAGTGTATACACGTCTCAAGCTAGATCACAACTCAAAGTATATATATATTTGGAATCATCCTCAATCCTGTATAGCTAACTCCAACATTACTGCATATAGAGTTTCTATGGTTGTTTAAATAATATATATACATGGGTCGATATGATATGTCAAAACATTTGCATACGTGTCTATGGTATCCCAAGATTACATAATATATTATAATACATGTAATACAATATGAGTTAGCTAGGATATGATTAATATAGATTTGTTACCAATTTTCACGTAGCTACAACAAGAAAAATTATCCAATCTTGTTTTACCCATAACTTCTTCGTTTTAAATCCGTTTGGAGTGAATCAAATTGCTATGGTTTCATATTGAACTCTATTTTATTAATCTAAACAGAAAAATTATAGGTTTATAGTCGGGAATATAAGTTACAAGTCATTTTTTAAGAGGTAGTCATTTCAGTCGAAAGAACGACGTCTAGATGACCATTTTGGAAAATATACTTCCACTTTGAGTTTAACCATGATTTTTGGATATAGTTTCATGTTCATAAGAAAAATCATTTTCCCAGAAGAATAACTTTTAAATCAAAGTTTATCATAGTTTTTAATTAACTAACCCAAAACAGCCCGCGGTGTTACTACGACGGCGTATATCCGATTTTACGGTGTTTTTCCTGTTTTCCAATTTTAAGTCATTAAGTTAGCATATAATATAGATATAGAACATGTGTTTAGTTGATTTTAAAAGTCAATTTAGAAGGATTAACTTTTATTTGCGAACAAGTTTAGAATTAACTAAACTATGTTCTAGTGATTTCAAGTTTAAACCTTCGAATAAGGTAGTTTTATATATATGAATCGAATGATGTTATGAACATCATTACTACCTCAAGTTTAGTAGGTAAACCTATTGGAAGTGACAAGAAATGATCTAGCTTCAAAGGATCTTGGATGGCTTGAAATTTCTTGAAGCAGAATCATGACACGAAAACAAGTTCAAGTAAGATTATCACTCGAATTAAGATAGTTATAGTTATAAGAATTGAATCAAAGTTTGTATATGAGTATTACCTTGATTTAGAATGATATCTTACTGTAAATAACAAGGATTTCTTGAGGTTGGATGATCACTTTACAAGATTGGAAGTGAGCTATTAAACTTGGAAGTATTCTTGATTTTATGAAACTAGAACTTGTAGAATTTATGAAGAACACTTAGAACTTGAAGATAGAACTTGAGAGAGATCACTTAGATGAATAAAATTGAAGAATTAAAGTGTTTGTAGGTATTTTTGGTCGTTGGTATATGGATTAGATATAAAGGATGTGTAATTTTGTTTACATGTAAATAAGTCATGAATGATTACTAATATTTTTGTAATTTTATGAGATATTTCATGCTAGTTGCCAAATGATGGTTCCCACATGTGTTAGGTGACTCACATGGGCTACTAAGAGCTGATCATTGGAGTGTATATACCAATAGTACATACATCTAAAAGCTGTGTATTGTACGAGTACGAATACGGGTGCATACGAGTAGAATTGTTGATGAAACTGAACGAGGATGTAATTGTAAGCATTTTTATTAAGTAGAAGTAATTTGATAAGTGTATTGAAGTCTTTCAAAAGTGTATAAATAAATATTAAAACACGACATGTATATACATTTTAACTGAGTCGTTAAGTCATCGTTAGTCGTTACATGTAAATGTTGTTTTGAAACCTTTAGGTTAACGATCTTGTTAAATGTTGTTAACCCATTATTTATTATATCTAAAGATATGTTAAATTATTACATTATCATGATATTATGATATATTAATATATCTTAGTATGATATATATACAGTTAAATGTTGTTACAACGATAATCGTTACATATATGCCTGGTTTCGAAATTCTTAAGTTAGTATTCTTGTTTTACATATGTAGTTCATTGTTAACACACTTAATGATATACTTAATTATCATTTTATCATGTTAAACATAGTGTATCAATATATTAATATGATTTCATATGTATTTAGTAAGACGTTGTTATAACGATAATCGTTATATATATCGTTTCGAGTTTCTTAATTCAATAAACTCATTTTTTTATGTATATCACTCATTGTTAATATACTTAGTGAGATACTTACTTATCATAATCTCATGTTAACCATATATATATATCCATATATATCATCATGTAGTTTTTACAAATTTTTAACGTTCGTGAATCGCCGGTCAACTTGGGTGGTCAATTGTCTATATGAAGCACATTTCAAATAATCCAGTCTTAACAAGTTTGATTGCTTAACATGTTGAAAACATTTAATCATGTAAATATACCAATATCATTTAATATATATAAACATGGAAAAGTTCGGGTCACTATAGTACCTACCCGTTAAATAAATTTCGTCCCGAAATTTTAAGATGTTGAAGGTGTTGACGAATCTTCTGGAAATAGGTACGGGTATTTCAGCTTCATTTGATCTTCATGCTCCCAGGTGAACTCGGGTTCCCTACGAGCATTCCATCGAACCTTGACGATCGGTATCTTATTTTGCTTGAGCCTTTTAACCTCACGATGCATTATCTCGACGGGTTCTTCAATGAATTTTAGTTTTTCATTGATTTTAATTTTGTCTAAAGGAATAGTGAGATCTTCTTTGGCTAAGCACTTCTTCAGATTCGAGACGTGAAAGGTATTATGTACATTGGCGAGTTGTTGAGGTAATTCAAGTCGGTAGGCTACTGGTCCGACACGATCTAAAATCTTGAATGGTCCAATGTATCTTGAATTTAGTTTTCCCCGTTTACCAAATCGAACAACGCCTTTCCAAGGCGAAACCTTAACCATGACCATCTCCACAATTTCAAATTCTATATCTTTCCTTTTAAGGTCCGCGTAGCTCTTTTGTCGACTCTGAACAGTTTTCAACCGTTGTTGAATTTGGATGATTTTCTCTATAGTTTCTTGGATTATCTCTGGACTCGTAATCTGTCTATCCCCCAATTCATTTCAAAAAATTGGAGATCTGCACTTTCTACCATAAAGTGCTTCGAACGGTGCCATTTCGATACTTGAGTGGTAACTGTTGTTGTAGAAAAATTCTGCTAATGGTAGATGTCGATCCCAATCGTTTTCAAAATCAATAACACATGCTCGTAGCATGTCTTCAAGAGTCTGTATCGTCCTTTCACTCTGCCCATCAGTTTATGGATGATAGGCAGTACTCATGTCTAGACGAGTTCCCAATGCTTGTTGTAATGTCTGCCAAAACCTTGAAACAAATCTGCCATCTCTATCAGAGATAATAGAGATTGGTATTCCATGTCTAGAGACAACTTCCTTCAAGTATAATCTCGCCAACTTCTCCATTTTATCATCTTCTCTCATTGGCAGAAAGTGTGCTGACTTGGTGAGATGATCGACTATTACCCAAATAGTATCATAACCACTTGCAGTCCTTGGCAATTTAGTAATGAAATCCATGGTAATGTTTTCCCATTTCCATTCTGGGATTTCGGGTTGTTGAAGTAGACCTGATGGTTTCTGATGTTCAGCTTTGACCTTAGAACACGTCAAACATTCTCCTACGTATCTAGCAATATCGGCTTTCATACCCGGCTACCAAAATTGTTTCTTGAGATCTTTGTACATCTTCCCCGCTCCGGGATGTATTGAATATCTGGTATTATGTGCTTCTTTAAGTACCTTTTCTCTCACATCTCCAAACTTTGGTACCCAAATTCTTTCAGCCCTATACCGGGTTCCATCTTCCCGAATATTAAGATGTTTCTCCGATCCTTTGGGTATTTCATTCTTCAACTTTCCTTCTTTTACAACTCCCTGTTGCGCCTCCTTTATTTGAGTAGTAAGGTTAGTACGAATAATTATATTCATAGATTTTACCCGCACTGGTTCTCTGTCCTTTCTACTCAAAGCGTCGGCTTCCACATTTGCCTTCCCTAGGTGGTAACGAATCTCGAAATCGTAATCTTCAATAACTCAATCCACCTACGCTGCCTCATGTTCAGTTATTTCTGATTAAATATATGTTGGAGTCTTTTGTGGTCGGTATATATGATACTTTTGACCCCATATAAGTAGTGCCTCCAAGTCTTTAATGCAAAAACAACAGCGCCCAATTCCAAATCGTGAGTCGTATAATTTTGCTCGTGAACCTTCAATTGTCTGGATGTATAAGCAATTACCTTCATTCGTTGCATTAATACACAACCGAGGCCTTGCTTTGAGGCATCACAATATATCACAAAATCATCATTCCCTTCAGGCAATGACAATATAGGTGCCGTAGTTAACTTTTTCTTCAACAATTGAAACGCTTTCTCCTGCTCATCCTTCCATTCAAATTTCTTCCCTTTATGCGTTAATGTAGTCAAGGGTTTTGCTATTTTGGAAAAATCTTGGATGAACCTTCTGTAGTAACCAGCCAGTCCTAAAAATTGGCGTATATGCTTCGGAGTTTTCGGGGTTTCCCACTTTTCAACGGTTTCAATCTTTGCCGGATCCACTTGAATACCTTCTTTGTTCACTATGTGACCGAGGAATTGAACTTCTTCCAACCAAAATGCACACTTTGAAAACTTACCGTACAGTTTTTCTTTCCTCAGCAACTCTAGCACTTTTCTCAAATGTTCTTCGTGCTCTTGATCATTCTTTGAGTAAATAAGTATGTCATCGATAAAAACAATGACAAACTTGTCAAGGTATGGTCCACACACTCGGTTCATGAGGTCCATGAACATATCTAGTGCGTTAGTCAACCCAAATGGCATAACCATAAACTCGTAATGACCGTAACGCGTCCTGAAAGCAGTCTTTGGGATATCATCCTCCTTCACCCGCATTTGATGATACCCAGAACATAAATCAATCTTCGAATAAACTGACGAGCCTTGTAGTTGATCAAATAAGTCATCGATTCTTGGTAGTGTATAACGATTCTTGATGGTAAGTTTGTTCAACTCTCGGTATTCGATACACAATCTGAATGTATCATCCTTCTTTTTGATAAACAAAACAGGAGCTCCCCATGGTGATGTACTTGGTCGTATAAAACCACGCTCTAAAAGTCCTTTTAGTTGGCTTTGGAGTTCTTTCATTTCACTAGGTGCGAGTCAGTATGGAGCACGAGCTATTGGTGCAGCTCCTGGTACGAGATCTATTTGAAATTCAACAGATCGATGTGGAGGTAGTCCCGGTAATTCTTTCGGAAATACATCGGGAAATTCTTTTGCGACGGGAACATCATTGATGTTCTTTTCTTCGGGTTTGACTTCTTCGATGTGTGCTAGAACGGCATAGCAACCTTTTCTTATTAGTTTTTGCGCCTTCAAATTACTAATAAAATTTAGCTTCGCGTTCATCTTTTCTCCGTACACCATTATAGGTTTTCCTTTTTCTCGTACAATGCGAATTGCATTTTTGTAACATACGATTTCCGCTCTCTCCTTTTTCAACCAATCCATTCCGATTATCACATCAAAACTCCCTAACTCTACTGGTATCAAATTGATCTTAAACGTTTCGCTAACCAGTTTAATTTCTCGATTCCGACATATTTTATCTGCCGAAATTAATTTACCGTTTGCTAATTCGAGTAAAAATTTATTATTCATAGGCGTCAATGGACCACTTAATTTAGCACAAAAATCTCTACTCATATAACTTCTATCCGCACCCGAATCAAATAAAACATAAGCAGGTTTTTCATCGATAAGAAACGTACCCGTAACAAGCTCCGGGTCTTCCTGCGCTTCTTCCGCATTAATGTTAAAAACTCTCCCACGGCTTTGTCCATTATTATTTCCCTGGTTTGGACACGCAGTTTTGTAATGGCCCTTCTTCCCGCATCCAAAACAAATAATGTGGGCATTACTTGTTCCTTTACCCGATGGTCCATAAATTTCACACTTCGTTGTATCATGACCCTTTCTATTACATTTAGTACATGTTGCTGGACAAAAAGTAGTTAGATGGTACCCTTCACACCTCAGACACGGAATTTTCTGATTTTGATTACCAGTGTTGTTATTGAGATTGTTGTTGGAATTTTTGTTGTTGCAGTTGGTATTATTGTTGGGATGATTGTTGTAGTTGTTGTTGTTGGAATGGTTTTTGTTGTGAAAAATTGTGCGATTGTGGTTGTGATTGTTGTGTTGATTGTTGAAATTGTGACTCTTGTCACTGGGTTCTTCCCACTTTCTCTTGACTTGTTTCATTTTGGCCTCCTCGGACGCCTGCTCTTTAATCCTTTCCTCGATCTGGTTTATAAGTTTGTGAGCCATTCGGCTTGCCTTTTGCATTGAAGTGGGCGCGAATGAACTCACATCCTCCTGAATTCTCTCTGGTAACCCCTTTACAAACGCATCGATCTGCTCTTCTTCATCTTCGAACAATCTTGGGCACAATAAACACAACTCGGTGAATCGTCGTTCGTATGTGGTGATATCGAATCCCTTTGTTCGTAATTCTCTAAGCTCAGTCTTGAGCTTATTGACTTCGTTTCTGGAACGGTACTTCTCGTTCGTCAAGTGTTTGAATGCTGACCACGGTAGTGCGTAAGCAGCATCTTGTCCTACTTGTTCGAGATAGGTATTCCACCATGTTAATGCAGTACCTGTGAAGGTATGCGTGGCGTACTTTACCTTATCTTCCTCGGCACATTTGCTTATAGAAAACATAGATTCGATCTTTTTGGTCCATCGTTTCAGTCCGACTGGTCCTTCAGTTCCATCGAATTCCAGAGGTTTGCAGGCAGTGAAAGCCTTGTAGGAGCATCCTACACCGTTTCCTGTGGAGTTAACTCCACTGCTAGACCCTGAGTTATTGTTGTTTTACATTGCAGCCTGTACTGTGGCTATATTTGCTGCAAGGAAAGCACGGAAGTCTTCCTCACTCATGTTCAAGTTCTGACGACTAGTCGGTGCCATTTCCTTCAAAAATAGCCAAAAGAATTAAGTTAATCATATAGGATATTAAGAGTAGTCAATAGTATTCCGTAGCATAATATGAACTCATTTATAAAAGCTTTTTCTTCACATTAGGGTTTTATAAGTTTTAATTCGGGTAATACCTACCCGTTAAGTTCATACTTAGTAGCTAACATACAATTCAACTACTACAATTCTATATGAAAAACTGATTATAATAATAATTCACATTCAAACTTTTATACAATATTTTGCAAACTTACAACACCGCTATTTTACATATAGCATGAAATATAGCACATAAAAACTCTGATACAAAACAGTTGCGAAGACAGTTCTAGTTAATACGCAAGTCGTTCAACAAAGGCAATAAAGACACGTAATTCATACGTTCAGAAACAAGTCATGCATTCTGGTTTTACTAAGACTACTTCCCTTCCTTGGTCTTGTGGAACATAACCGTTGTGACCGTTGACAAGACAGCATGTTGTAATGTCGCCAAAAGGACGAGGTTTCGTAATGTCCAACAGCCCTGTAATAATCTAAAAACCTTGTTTCTCACCCCAACTACTGAATCTGTCACTTGTGGGAAGGTTTTATTTAAAAGTTGCAATCCGATGTTCTTTTTCTCACTTTGGTAAGAAGTGAACATCACTAACCCGTAAGCATAACATGCTTCTTTATGTTGCATGTTAGAAGCTCTTTCTAATTCACGAAATCCTATGTTGGGATATGTTGAGTCAAAATAGGTTCTTAACCCGTAGCGTAAAATTTCATTTGGATTCCCCGCATTTAACGCTTTAAAGAAAACACGGCGTAACTTACGGTCTCCCCAATGTAATATAACCCACCTATCAAAGGAAAGCCTTTTATAAACTAAGGCATTTCTGGAAAGTCTTTCAAATGTTTGACAAGTTAATTTCGCCATAACTAAATGTGCTGATAAATTCTGACCGACTCTATACAAGATTTCCTCAATCATATCCTCTGGTAGGTCTTCTAAAATATTCGGTTGTCTACCCTTAACGTCCATTTTGTTTTTATACTGTAAAATAGACAAGGATTAGATTCATAAAATATAATTAACAAACAATACACGCAATTTTTACATGGAACATAAAAGTACAGGCATACTACAATACATATAATACATAACATGATTACAACCTTCTAATTTGAATCACTGGTTTCTTCTTCTTCGGACTTGGTTCGTTTTCCTAATTCTCTAGGGATATATGGTGTTCCTCTAATACGAGCTGTCATTTTCCACAATGGTTTAGAAAAACTTGTTGGTTTAGAGGTTCCCGGGTTATTGTTACAATTTAGGAAATACGGACGTTGCCGATACATATAAAGTTCATCGGGGTTGGAATCAGGTTTCTCTATTTTTATACCTTTTCCCTTATTATTTTCTTTTTCTATATTAAACTGGGTCGAGATAATTTCTATAACATCGTCGGAATCCTCATCGGGATCCGATTCATCAGAAAATTGGTAATCTTCCCAATATTTTGCTTCCTCGGTGGAAACACCATTGACCATTATTAACTTTGGTCCGTTGGTTGAGGATTTTCTTTTATTTAATCGATTTACTATAGGTATCAATATTTCTTCCTCCGGAACCTTTTCTTCTTCCGGTTCCTCCTCTTCTGGTTCCTCTTCTTCCGGTTCCTCTTCGGGAATTTGTGAATCTTCCCAAAATATATTCGACTCTTCATTATTATTAGGTGAATCGATGGGATTTCTACTAGTGGTAGACATCTATCACAAAATATCAAACACATTAAGAGGTTAATATATCACATAATATTTACATGTTAATAATATATAGTTTCCAACAAAAGTGTTAAGCAATCGTTTTTAAAGAAAACACGGTCAAAGTCCAGACTCACTAATGTATCCTAACAAACTCGATAAGACACACTAATGCAAATTTCTGGGTCTCTAAGACCAACGCTCGGATACCAACTGAAATGTCCCGTTTATATTGATTATAAACGTTCCATATTAATTGATTTCGTTGCGAGGTTTTGACCTCTATATGAGACATTTTTCAAAGACTGCATTCAATTTTAGAACAAACCATAACCTTTAAAATATTACGACAATTATCAAATAATGATAATCTAAAATATAGCGTTTTTCACACGATCATTACATAATGGTTTACAATAATATTACACATCAACATAAGTCTTCGAATGCAGTTTTTAAACAATATTATACAAGCATGGACTCCAAATCTTGTCCTTAATTTAGTATGCAACAGCGGAAACTCTTAATAATCACCTGAGAATAAACATGCTTAAAACGTCAACAAAATTGTTGGTGAGTTATAGGTTTAACTTACATATTATCAAATCATAATAATAGACCACAAGATTTCATTTTTATAACACATCTCATATCAGGCATTTCGCAAACTGCATAGAGATAAAAATCATTCATATGTTGAACACCTTGTAACCGACCTTAACAAGATGCATATAGAATATCCCCATCATTCCGGGACTCTCATCGGATATGATAAATCGAAGTACTAAAGCATCCGTAACTCGGATGAGGGTTGTTGGGCCAAATAGATCTATCTTTAGGATTCGCGTCAATTAGGGGCCATTTCCCTAATTCTTAGGCTACCAAGCTAAAAAGGGGCATATTCGGTTCGATAATCCAACATAGAAAGTTGTTTTGATTACTTGTGTCTATTTTGTAAAACATTTATAAACTGCATGCATTCTCATCCCAAAATAATAGATTTTAAAAGTGGGACTATAACTCACTTTCACAGATTTTTACTTCGTCTGGAAGTAAGACTTGGCCACTGGTCGATTCACGAACCTATAACAAATATGTACATATATATCAAAGTATGTTCAAAATATAATTACAACATTTTTAATACATTTTTATGTTTTGGTTCATTAAGTCAGTTGTCCTCGTTAGTAACCTACAACTAGTTGTCCAAAGTTAGATGTACAGAAATAAATTGATATATATTATCTTGAATCAATCCATGACCCAGTGTATACACGTCTCAGGCTAGATCACAACTCAAAGTATATATATTTTTGGAATCAACCTCAACCCTGTATAGCTAACTCCAACATTACTGCATATAGAGTGTCTATGGTTGTTCCAACTAATATATATACATGGGTCGATATGATATGTCAAAACATTTGCATACGTGTCTATGGTATCCCAAGAGTACATAATATATTAGAATACATGTAATACAATATGAGTTAGCTAGGATATGATTAATATAGATTTGTTACCAATTTTCACGTAGCTACAACAAGAAAAATTATCCAATCTTGTTTTACCCATAACTTCTTCGTTTTAAATCCGTTTGGAGTGAATCAAATTGCTATGGTTTCATATTGAACTCTATTTTATGAATCTAAACAGAAAAAGTATAGGTTTATAGTCAGAAATATAAGTTACAAGACTTTTTTGTAAGAGGTAGTCATTTCAGTCGAAAGAACGACGTCTAGATGACCATTTTGGAAAACATACTTCCACTTTGAGTTTAACCATGATTTTTGGATATAGTTTCATGTTCATAAGAAAAATCTTTTTCCCAGAAGAACAACTTTTAAATCAAAGTTTATCATAGTTTTTAATTAACTAACCCAAAACAACCCGCGGTGTTGCTACGACAGCGTATATCCGATTTTACGGTGTTTTTCGTGTTTTTCGATTTTAAATCATTAAGTTAGCATATAATATAGATATAGAACATGTGTTTAGTTGATTTTAAAAGTCAAGTTAGAGGGATTAACTTTTGTTTGCGAACAAGTTTAGAATTAACTAAACTATGTTCTAGTGATTTCAAGTTTAAAGCTTCGAATAAGGTAGTTTTATATATATGAATTGAATGATGTTATGAACATCATTACTACCTCAAGTTTAGTAGGTAA
This sequence comes from Rutidosis leptorrhynchoides, assembly GCF_046630445.1. NCBI lineage: Eukaryota > Viridiplantae > Streptophyta > Magnoliopsida > Asterales > Asteraceae > Rutidosis > Rutidosis leptorrhynchoides. The sequence continues at coordinate 137,861,337 of NC_092342.1, read as the reverse complement.
ACCTACTGGAAGTGACAAGAAATGATATAGCTTCAAAGGATCTTGGATGGCTTGAAATTTCTTGAAGCAGAATCATGACACTAAAACAAGTTCAAGTAAGATTATCACTCGAATTAAGATAGTTATAGTTATAAGAATTGAATCAAAGTTTGTATATGAGTATTACCTTGATTTAGAATGATATCTTACTATAAATAACAAGGATTTCTTAAGGTTGGATGATCACTTTACAAGATTGGAAGTGAGCTATTAAACTTGGAAGTATTCTTGATTTTATGAAACTAGAACTTGTAGAATTTATGAAGAACACTTAGAACTTGAAGATAGAACTTGAGAGAGATCACTTAGATGAAGAAAATTGAAGAATGAAAGTGTTTGTAGGTGTTTTTAGTCCTTGGTATATGGATTAGATATAAAGGATGTGTAATTTAGTTTACATGTAAATAAGTCATGAATGATTACTAATATTTTTGTAATTTTATGAGATATTTCATGCTAGTTGCCAAATGATGGTTCCCACATGTGTTAGGTGACTCACATGGGCTGCTAAGAGCTGATAATTGGAGTGTATATACCAATAGTACATACATCTAAAAGCTGTGTATTGTACGAGTACGAATACGGGTGCATACGAGTAGAATTGTTGATGAAACTGAACGAGGATGTAATTGTAAGCATTCTTATTAAGTAGAAGTATTTTGATAAGTGTCTTGAAGTCTTTAAAAAGTGTATGAATACATATTAAAACACTACATGTATATACATTTTAACTGAGTCGTTAAGTCATCGTTAGTCGTTACATGTAAATGTTGTTTTGAAACCTTTAGGTTAACGATCTTGTTAAATGTTGTTAACCCATTGTTTATTATATCTAAAGAGATGTTAAATTATTACATTATCATGATATTATGGTATATTAATATATCTTAGTATGATATATATACAGTTAAATGTTGTTACAACGATAATCGTTACGTATATGCCTGGTTTCGAAATTCTTAAGTTAGTAGTCTTGTTTTACATATGTAGTTCATTGTTAACACACTTAATGATATACTTAATTATCATTTTATCATGTTAAACATAGTGTATCAATATCTTAATATGATTTCATATATATTTAGTAAGACGTTGTTATAACGATAATCGTTATATATATCGTTTCGAGTTTCTTAATTCAATAAACTCATTTTTTTATGTATATCACTCATTGTTAATATACTTAGTTAGATACTTACTTATCATAATCTCATGTTAACCATATATATATCCATATATATATATATATCATCATGTAGTTTTTACAAATTTTTAATGTTCGTGAATCGCCGGTCAACTTGGGTGGTCAATTGTCTATATGAAGCACATTTCAAATAATCAAGTCTTAACAAGTTTGATTTCTTAACATGTTGAAAACATTTAATTATGTAAATATACCAATATCATTTAATATAAAAAAATATGGAAAATTTGGGGTCACTACAATAATAGGGTTGTTTCGAAAGAAAAATCGAAGTTGATCTGCTGGAGCTGTGACAAAATTGTCTAATTTTGGAGAGGGATTGTAAAGTTATCTTCGGTAATAACAACACCAAGGGATCATAAATTCGTTTTAAACTTCTACTTAGTTTCCGAGAGTTTTCCAGATGCATGACTATTGCTTAAATCTTTTTTCTCGTAGAAAAAGTGCGGTTGGTTCATCTTCTCGATTGAGGTGTTTTCAAGAATCATGAAAGGTTTGAACGTTGATTGTAATCGTCAAGATACAAATGAGGTTTAAGATGAGATCAAGTGACAAACTTGAAGAAATATTTAGTTTCATATGTTATAATCAATATTTTAATTCATTTTAATTGTCCAATGTTAGCAGTCCACAGTTAATAATCCACAATTAATAATTCAATAATTCATATATAGTTTAAGGGGGATGATTCTCACACACTGTTTTTTGATCCTCACACACCCTTTTACCCTATTATTAGGGAGGAGTTCAAGTAAATTGGTGTGTGAGGATCAAAAAACAGTGTGTGAGAATCATCCCCCATAGTTTAATATATAATATTCGAATTAATTAATAAGTATCGTGACCCATTGTATACATGTCTCAGACTCGATCACAACTCAAAGTATATATATTATTTGAGAATCAACCTCAACCCTGTATAGCTAACTTGATCATTACCGCATATAGTGAAATGTCCCGTTCAAATTGATTATAAACGTTCCATATTAATTGATTTCGTCGCGAGGTTTTGACTCTATATGAGACGTTTTTCAAAGACTGCATTCATTTTTAAAACAACCATAACATTTATTTTATCAATAAAGGTTTAAAAAGCATTACGTAGATTATCAAGTAATGATAATCTAAAATATACCATTTACACACGACCATTACATAATGGTTTACAATGAGAATATATTACATCAAAAAAAAAGTTTCTTGAATGCAGTTTTTACATAATATCATACAAGCATGGACTTCAAATCTTGTCATTATTTTAGTATGCAACAGCGGAAGCTCTTAATAATCATCTGAGAATAAACATGCTTAAAACGTCAACAAAAAATGTTGGTGAGTTATAGGTTTAACCTATATATTATCAAATCATAATAATAGACCACAAGATTTTATATTTCAATATACATCCCATACATAGAGATAAAATTCATTCATATGGTGAACACCTGGTAACCGACATTAACAAGATGCATATAAGAATATCCCCTATCATTTCGGGAAATCCTTCGGACATGATAAAAACGAATTCGAAGTACTAAAGCATCCGTTACTTTGGATGGGGTTCGTTAGGCCCAATAGATCTATCTTTAGCATTCGTGTCAATTAGTAGATCTGTTTCCTAATTCTTAGGTTACCAAGCAAAAGGGGCATATTCGGCTTCGATCGTTCACCCATATAATGTAGTTTCAATTACTTATGTCTATTTCGTAAAACATTTATAAAACTGCATGTATTCTCATCCCAAAATATTAGATTTTAAAAGTGGAACTATAACTCACTTTCACAGATTTTTACTTCGTCGGGAAGTAAGACTTGGCTACTGGTAGATTCATGAACCTATAACAAATATGTACATATATATCAAAGTATGTTCAAAATATATTTACAACATTATTAATACGTTTTAATGTTTTAAGTTTATTAAGTCAGTTGTCCTCGTTAGTAACCTACAACTAGTTGTCCATAGTTAGATGTACATAAAATAAATTGATATATATTATCTTGACCCAATCCACGACCCAATGTATACACGTCTCAGGCTAGATCACAACTCAAAGTATATATATTTTTGGAATCAACCTCAACCCTGTATAGCTAACTCCAACATTACTGCATATAGAGCGTCAATAGTTGTTCCAAATAATATATATAGATGCGTCGATATGATATTTCAAAACATTTTCATACGTGTCTATGGTATCCCAAGATTACATAATATATTAGAATACATGTATAATACATTATAAGTTAGCTAGGATATGATTTGTATAGAACTGTTACAATATTTCTCGAAGCTACAACAATCAAAAAAATATCCAATCTTGTTTTACCCATAACTTCTTCGTTTTAAATCCGTTTTGAGTGAATCAAATTGCTATGGTTTCATATTTAACTGTATTTTATGAATCTAAAAAGAAAAAGTATAGGTTTATAGTCGAAAATATAAGTTACAAGTCATTTTTGTAAGAGGTAGTCATTTCAGTCGAAAGAACGACGTCTTGATGACCATTTTGAAAAACATACTTCCACTTTGAGTTTAACCATGATTTTTGGATATAGTTTCATGTTCATAATAAAAGTTATTTTCCTAGAAGAACAACTTTTAAATCAAAGTTTATCATAGTTTTTAATTATCAAACTCAAAACAGCCCGCGGTGTTACTACGACGGCGTATGTCCGGTTTTACGGTGTTTTTCGTGTTTCCAAGTTTTAAATCATTAAGTTAGCATATCATATAGATATAGAACATGTGTATAGTTGATTTTAAAAGTCAAGTTAGAAGGATTAACTTTTGTTTGTGAACAAGTTTAGAATTAACTAAACTATGTTCTAGTGATTACAAGTTTAAACCTTCGAATAAGGTAGTTTTATATATATGAATCGAATGATATTATTAACATTTTTACTACCTCATATTTTGTGGATAAACCTACTGGAAATGAAAAAAATAGATATAGCTTCAAAGGATCCTTGGATGGCTTGAAAGTTCTTGAAGCAGAATCATGACACGAAAACAAGTTCAAGTAAGATTTCCACTCTAAATAAGATTGTTATAGTTATAGAAATTTAATCAAAGTTTGAATATGAGTATTACATTGTATTAGAAAGATATATTACTGTAAATAAGAAAGATTTCTTGAGGTTGGATGATCACTTTACAAGATTGGAAGTAAGCTAGCAAACTTGGAAGTATTCTTGATTTTATGAAACTAGAACTTATAGAATTTATGAAGAACACTTAGAACTTGAAGATAGAACTTGAGAGAGATCAATTAGATGAAGAAAATTGAAGAATGAAAGTGTTTGTAGGTTTTTTTGGTCATTGGTATATGGATTAGATATGAAGGATGTGTAATTTTGTTTACATGTAAATAAGTCATGAATGATTACTAATATTTTTGTAATTTTATGAGATATTTCATGCTAGTTGTCAAATGATGGTTCCCACATGTGTTAGGTGACTCACATGGGCTACTAAGTGCTGATCATTGGAGTGTATATACTAATATTACATACATCTAAAATCTGTGTATTGTACGAGTACGAATACGGGTGCATACGAGTAGAATTGTTGATGAAACTGAACGAGGATGTAATTGTAAGCATTTTTGTTAAGTAGAAGTATTTTGATAAGTGTCTTGAAGTCTTTCAAAAGTGTATGAATACATATTAAAACACTACATGTATATACATTTTAACTGAGTCGTTAAGTCATCGTTAGTCGTTACATGTAAATGTTGTTTTGAAACCTTTAGGTTAACGATCTTGTTAAATGTTGTTAACTCAATATTTATTATATCAAATGAGATGTTAAGTTATTATATTATTATGATAACATGATGTATTAATATATCTTAATATGATATATATACAGTTAAATATTGCTACAACAATAATCGTTACATATATGTCTCGTTTAGAAATCATTAAGTTAGTAGTCTTGTTTTTACATATGTAGTTCATTGTTAATACACTTAATGACATGTTTACTTATCATTTCATGATTAAACATAGTGTATCAATATCTTATTATGATTCATATGTATTTAGTAAGACGTTGTTATAACGATAATCGTTATATATATCGTTTTTGAGTTTTTTTAATTCAATAGTCTCATTTTTATGTATATACACATTGTTAAAATACCTAATGAGATACTTACTTATCATAATATCATGTTAACTATATATTTAACCATATATATGTCATCATATAGTTTTTACAAGTTTTAACGTTCCTGAATCACCGGTCAACTTGGGTGGTCAATTGTCTAAATGAAACCTATTTCAATTAATCACGTCTTAACAAGTTTGATTGCTTAACATGTTGGAAACACTTAATCATGTAATTATCAAATTCAATTAATATAAATAAACATGGAAAAGTTCGGGTCACTACAGTACCTACCCGTTAAATAAATTTCGTCCCGAAATTTTAAGCAGTTGGAGGTGTTGACGTATCTTCTGGAAATAAGTGAGGGTATTTCTTCTTCATCTGATCTTCTCATTCCCAGGTGAACTCAGGTCCTCTAAGAGCATTCCATCGAACCTTAACAATTGGTATCTTGTTTTGCTTAAGTCTTTTAACCTCACGATCCATTATTTCGACGGGTTCTTCGATAAATTGAAGTTTTTCGTTAATTTGGATTTCGTCTAACGGAATAGTGAGATCTTCTTTAGCAAAACATTTCTTCAAATTCGAGACGTGGAAAGTGTTATGTACAGTCGCGAGTTGTTGAGGTAACTCAAGTCGGTAAGCTACTAGTCCGACGCGATCAATAACCTTGAATGGTCCTATATACCTTGGATTTAATTTTCGTCATTTACCAAATCGAACAACGCCTTTCTAAGGTGCAACCTTAAGCATGACCATCTCTCCAATTTCAAATTCAATATCTTTTCTTTTAATGTCGGCGTAGCTCTTTTGTCTACTTTGGGCGGTTTTCAACCGTTGTTGAATTTGGATGATCTTCTCGGTAGTTTCTTGTATTATATTCGGACCCGTAATCTGTCTATCCCCCACTTCACTCCAACAAATCGGAGACCTGCACTTTCTACCATAAAGTGCTTCAAACGGTGCCATCTCAATGCTTGAATGGTAGCTGTTGTTGTAGGAAAATTCTGCTAACGGTAGATGTCGATCCCAACTGTTTCCGAAATCAATAACACATGTTCGTAGCATGTCTTCAAGCATTTGTATTGTCCTTTCGCTCTGTCCATCAGTTTGTAGATGATAGGCAGTACTCATGTCTAGACGAGTTCCTAATGCTTGCTGTAATGTCTGCCAGAATCGTGAAATAAATCTGCCATCCCTATCAGAGATAATAGAGATTGGTATTCCATGTCTGGAGATGACTTCCTTCAAATACAGTCGTGCTAACTTCTCCATCTTTTCATCTTCTCTTATTGGCAGGAAGTGTGCTGATTTGGTGAGACGATCAACTATTACCCAAATAGTATCAAAACCACTTGCAGTCCTTAGAAATTTAATGATGAAATCTATGGTAATGTTTTCCCATTTCCATTCCGGGATTTCGGGTTGTTGAAGTAGACCTGATGGTTTCTGATGCTCAGCTTTGACCTTAGAACACGTCAAACATTCTTCTACGTATTTAGTAACATCGGCTTTCATACTCGGCCACCAAAAATGTTTCTTGAGATCCTTGTACATCTTCCCTGTTCCAGGATGTATTGAGTATCTGGTTTTATGAGCTTCTCTAAGTACCATTTCTCTCATATCTCCAAATTTTGGTACCCAAATCCTTTCAGCCCTATACCGGGTTCCGTCTTCCCGAATATTAAGATGTTTCTCCAATCCTTTGGGTATTTCATCCTTTAAATTTCCCTCTTTTAAAACTCCTTGTTGCGCCTCCTTTATTTGAGTAGTAAGGTTAGTGTGAATCATTATATTCATAGCTTTTACCCGAATGGGTTCTTTGTCCTTTCTGCTCAAGGCGTCGGCTACCACATTTGCCTTCCCCGGGTGATAACGAATCTCAAAGTCGTAATCTTTCAACAATTCAATCCATCTGCGCTGCCTCATGTTCAGTCCTTTCTGATTAAATATGTGTTGAAAACTTTTGTGGTCTGTATATATAATACTTTTGACCCCATATAAGTAGTGCCTCCAAGTCTTTAATGCAAAAACAACCGCGCCTAATTCCAAATCATGCGTCATATAATTCTGTTCGTGAATCTTCAATTGTCTAGACGCATAAGCAATTACTTTCGTTCGTTGCATTAATACACAATCGAGACCTTTCTTTGAGGCGTTACAATATATCACAAAATCATCATTCCCTTCAGGTAATGACAATATAGGTGCCGTAGTTAACTTTTTCTTCAACAATTGAAACGCTTTCGCGTGTTCATCTTTCCATTCAAATTTCTTCCCTTTATGCGTTAATGCAGTCAAGGGTTTTGCTATTCTGGAAAAGTCTTGGATGAACCTTCTGTAGTAACCAGCTAGTCCTAAAAACTGGCGTATGTGTTTTGGAGTTTTCGGGGTTTCCCACTTTTCAACGGTTTCAATCTTTGCTGGATCCACCTGAATACCTTCTTTGTTCACTATATGACCGAGGAATTGAACTTCTTCCAACCAAAATGCACACTTTGAAACCTTAGCGTAAAGTTTTCTTTTCTCAGTAACTCTAGCACTTTTCTCAAATGTTCTTCGTGCTCTTGATCATTCTTCGAGTAAATAAGTATGTCATCGATGAAAATAATGACAAACTTGTCAAGATATGGCCCACACACTCGCTTCATGAGGTCCATGAACACAGCTGGTGCGTTAGTCAATCCAAACGGCATAACTATAAACTCGTAATGACCGTAACGCGTCCTAAAAGCAGTCTTCGGAATGTCATCCTCTTTCACCCGCCTTTGGTGATATCTAGAACGTAAATCGATCTTCGAATAAACAGACGAGCCTTATAGTTGATCAAATAAGTAGTAGATTCTCGGTAGTGGGTAGCGTTTCTTGAAGGTAAGTTTGTTCAACTCTCAGTAGTCAATACACAACCTGAATGTACCATCTTTCTTCTCGACAAACAAAATAGGAGCTCCCCATGGTGATGTGCTTGGTCGAATGAAACCACACTCTAAAAGTTCCTGTAACTGACTTTGTAATTCTTTCATTTCGCTGGGTGCGAGTCTGTATGGAGCACAAGCTATTGGTGCAGCTCCTGGTACAAGGGCTATTTGAAATTCAACAGATCGATGTGAGGGTAATCCCGGTAATTCTTTCAAAAATACATCGGGAAATTCTTTTGCGACGGGAACATCACTGATGTTCTTTTCTTCGGTTTTAACTTCCTCGATGTGTGCTAGAATGACGTAACAACCTTTTCTTATTAGTTTTTGCGCCTTTAAACTACTAATAAGATTTAACTTCGCGTTGTTCTTTTCTCCGTACACCATTAAAGGTTTTCCTTTTTCACGCATAATGCGAATCATATTTTTGTAACAAACGACCTCTGCTCTCACCTTTTTCAACCAGTCCATGCCAATTATTACGTCAAAACTCACTAAATCGGCTGGTATTAAATCAATTTTAAACGTTTCATCCCCCAGTTTAATTTCTCTCTCTCGACATATATTATCTGCTGAAATTAATTTACCGTTTGCTAATTCGAGTAAAAATTTACTATCCAAAGGCGTCAATGGGCAACTTAATTTAGCACAAAATTCTCTACTCATATAGCTTCTATCCGCACCCGAATCAAATAAAACATAAGCAGATTTATCGTCAATAAGAAACGTACCCGTAACAAGCTCCGGGTCTTCCAGTGCTTCTGGCGCATTAATATTAAAAACTCTTCCACGGCCCTGCCCATTAGTATTCCCCTGATTCGGGAAATTTCTAATAATGTGGCCCGATTTTCCATATTTATAACAAACAGCGTTGGTATTACTTGCTCTGACACTATTCATTTCGGTATTACTTGTTCCGACATTATTTGTTCCTTTAGTTCTGTTAAACTTTGGTCCGTAGACCTCACACTTTGTCGCGCTATGACCATTTATTTTACACCTATTGCAAAATATCGTGCAAAACCCCTGATGATTTTCTTCACACCTATGACATGGCTGTTTTTGGTTTTTGTTGCCGTTGTTGTTATTGAATGTTGTTGTTGGGATTTTTATTGTTGTTGAAACGGTTGTTGTAGTTGTTGTTGTTATTGAGATGTTTATTGTAGTTATTGTTAGGATTGTGGTTATTGTTGCGATTGTTGTTGCGGTTGTTGGGATAGTTGTTGCGATTGTGGTTGTAATTGTTATTGTTGTTGTACTGGTGACTCTTGTCACCATTTTCCTCCCACTTCCTCTTGAGTTGTTTCGTGTTGGCTTCTTCGGTCGCCTGCTCTTTAATTCTTCCCTCAATCTGGTTTATGAGTTTATGAGTCATTCGACTTGCCTTCTGTATAGAAGCGGGCTCGTGTGAACTCACATCTTCTTGAATCCTTACTGGTAACCCTTTTACAAATGCGTCAATCTTCTCTTCTTCATCTTCGAATGCTCCCGGACACAATAGACACAACTCTGTGAATCGTCGTTCATATGTGGTAACGTCGAACCCTTGTGTTCGTAACTCTCTAAGTTCTGCCTTGAGTTTATTGACTTCGTTTCTAGGACGGTACTGCTCGTTCATCAATTGCTTGAATGCCGACCACGGTAGTGCGTAAGCAGCATTTTGTCCTACCTGTTCAAGATATGTGTTCCACCACGTTAACGTAGTACATGTGAAGGTATGCGTAACGTACTTAACTTTGTCTTCTTCAGTACACTTACTTATGGCAAACACCAATTCGACTTTCTCGGTCCATCGTTTCAATTTAATTGGTCCTTCGGTTCCATCAAATTCCAAAGGTTTGCAGGCAGTGAATTCTTTGTAGGAGCATCCTACACGATTTCTTGCGCCGTTAGCTGCATTACTAGATTCAGAGTTATTGTTGGTATGTAGCGCAGCCTGTACTGCGGCTATGTTTGCAGCAAGATAGGTACGAAATTCCTCTTCGCTCATATTCATGGTGTGTCGAGTAGTCGGTGCCATTTCCTTCAAAATAGCCAACTGAATGGAGTTAATCATACAGAATATTAAGAGTAGTCAATAGTATTTCATAGCATAATATGAACTCATTTATAAAAGCTTTTTCTTCATATTAGCGTTTTATAAGTTTAAATTCGGGTACTACCTACCCGTTAAGTTCATACTTAGTAGCTAATATACAATTCAACTACTACAATTCCATATGAAAAACTGATTATAATAATATATCACATACAAATATTCTTCAAACTTACAACTTCGCTATATTACATATAACATGAAATAGAGTACACTTTGATACAGGACAGTTTTGAAGATAAACCTAGTTAATACGCAAGTTGTTCAGCAAAGGAAATAAAGACACGTAATTCATAAGTCCAGAAACAAGTCATGCATTCTGGTTTTACTAAGATGACTTCCCATCCTTGGTCTTGTGGAAAATAACCGTTATGACCATTGGCTAGGCAGCATGTTGTAATGTCATCAAAAGGACGAGGGTTTCGTAATGTCCAACAGCCCCTTAATAATCTAAAAACCTTGTTTCTCACCCCAACTACTGAATCAGTCACTTGTGGGAAGGTTTTATTTAAAAGCTGCAATCCGATGTTCTTTTTCTCACTTTGGTAAGAAGCGAACATCACTAACCCGTAAGCATAACATGCTTCTTTATGTTGCATGTTAGAAGCTCTTTCTAATTCACGAAATCCTATGTTGGGATATGTTGAGTCAAAATAGGTTCTTAACCCGTAGCGTGAAATTGCATTTGGGTTCCATGCATTTAACGCTTTAAAGAAAACACGACGTAACTTACGGTCTCCCCAATGTGATATACCCCACCTATCAAAGGAAAGCCTTTTATAAACTAAGGCATTTCTGGAAAGTCTTTCAAATGTTTGACAAGTTAATTTTGCCATAACTAAATGTGCTGATAAATTCTGACCAACTCTAGACAAGATTTCCTCAATCATATCCTCTGGTAGGTCTTCTAAAATATTCGGTTGTCTACCCTTAACGTCCATTTTGCTTTTATACTGTAAAATAGACAATGATTAGATTCGTAAAAGATAATTAACAAACAATACAAGCAATTTTTTTTACATAGAACATAAAAGTACAAGCACACTACAATACATATAATACACAACATGATTACAACCCTCTAATCTGAATCACTAGTTTCTTCTTCTTCGGACTTGGTTCGTTTTCCTAATTTTCTAGGGATATATGGTGTTCCTCTAATACGAGCCGTCGTTTTCCACAATGGTTTAGAAAAACCTGGTGCTCGGGTTATTGTTACAATTTCGAAAGTACGGACGTTGCCGATACATATATAGTTCATCGGGGTTGGAATCAGGTTTCTCTTATTTTATACCTTTTCCCTTATTATTTTCTTTTGCTTTATTAAATTGGGTCGAGGTAATTTCTATAACATCATTAGAATCCTCGTCAGGATCCGATTCATCGAAAAATTGGTAATCTTCCCAATAATTTGCTTCCTTGGTGGAAACACCATTGACCATTTTTAACGTTGGTCCGTTGGTTGAGGATTTTCTTTTATTTAATCGATTTACTGTAAGTATCAATATTTCTTCCTCCGGAACCTCTTCTTCTTACAGTTCCTCCTCTTCCGGTTCCTCCTCTTCCGGTTCCTCTTCTTCCGGTTCCTCTTCGGGAATTTGTGAATCTTCCCAAAATATATTCGACTCTTCATTATTATTAGGTGAATCGATGTGATTTGTACTAGTGGTAGACATCTATCACATAATATCAAACACATTAAGAGGTTAATATATCACATAATATTTACATGTTAATAATATATAGTTTCCAACAAAAGTGTTAAGCAATCGTTTTTAAAGAAAACACGGTCGAAGTCCAGACTCACTAATGTATCCTAACAAACTTGATAAGACACACTAATGCAAATTTCTGGTTCTCTAAGACCAACGCTCGGATACCAACTGAAATGTCCCGTTCATATTGATTATATACATTCCATATTAATTGATTTCGTCGCGAGGTTTTGACCTCTATATGAGACATTTTTCAAAGACTGCATTCATTTTTAAAACAACCATAACCTTTATTTTATCGATAAAGGTTTAAAAATCATTACGTAGATTATCAAGTAATGATACTCTAAAATATACCGTTTACACACGACCATTACATAATGGTTTAAAATAAGAATATATTACATAAAAAAAATAAGTTTCTTGAATGCAGTTTTTACATAATATCATACAAGCATGGACTCCAAATCTTGTCCTTATTTTAGTATGCAACAGCGGAAGCTCTTAATAATCACCTGAGAATAAACATGCTTAAAACGTCAACAAAAAATGTTGGTGAGTTATAGATTTAACCTATATATTATCAAATCATAATAATAGACCACAAGATTTTATATTTCAATATACATCTCATATATAGAGATAAAATTCATTCATATGGTGAACACCTGTTAACCAACATTAACAAGATGCATATAAGAATATCCCCTATCATTCCAGAAAATCCTTCGGACATGATAAAAATGAATTCGAAGTACTAAAGCATCCGGTACTTTGGATGGGGTTTGTTAGGCCCAATAGATCTATCTTTAGGATTCGTGTCAATTAGGCGTGCACTAATTCTCAAAATTAGTCATGTTCCCTAATTCTTAGGCTACCAAGCAAAAGTAGTTTCATGTACTTGTGTCTATTTTGTAAAACATTTATAAAGCTGCATGTATTCTCATCCCAAAAAATATTAGATTTTAAAAGTGGGACTATAACTCACTTTCACAGATTTTTACTTCGTTGGGAAGTAAGACTTGGCCACTGGTCGATTCACGAACCTATAACAAATATGTACAAATATATCAAAGTATGTTCAAAATATAATTAAAATATTTTTAATACATTTTGATGTTTTAAGTTTATTAAGTCAGCTGTCCTCGTTACTTACCTACAACTAGTTGTCCATAGTTAGATGTACATAAAATAAATTGATATATATTATCTTGACCCAATCCACGACCCAATGTATACATGTCTCAGGCTAGATCACAACTCAAAGTATATATATTTTTAGAATCAACCGCAACCCTGTATAGCTAACTCCAACATTACTGCATATAGAGTGTCTATGGTTGTTCCAAATAATATATATAGATGCGTCGATATGATATGTCAAAACATTTTCATACGTGTCTATGGTATCCCAAGATTACATAATATATTAGAATACATGTATAATACAATATAAGTTAGCTAGGATATGATTTGTATAGAATTGTTAAAATATTTCTCGTAGCTACAACAATCAAAAAAATATCCAATCTTGTTTTACCCATAACTTTTTCGTTTTAAATCCGTTTTGAGTGAATCAAATTGCTATGGTTTTATATTGAACTCTATTTTATGAATCTAAAAAGAAAAAGTATAGGTTTATAGTCAGAAATATAAGTTACAAGAATTTTTTGTAAGAGGTAGTCATTTCAGTCGAAAGAACGACGTCTTGATGACCATTTTGAAAAACATACTTTCACTTTGAGTTTAACCATGATTTTTGGATATAGTTTCATGTTCATAAAAAAAAATCATTTTCCCAGAAGAACAACTTTTAAATCAAAGTTTATCATAGTTTTTAATTATCAAATCCAAAACAGCCCGCGGTGTTACTACGACGGCGTATGTCCAATTTTACGGTGTTTTTCGTGTTTCCAGGTTTTAAATCATTAAGTTAGCATATTATATAGATATAGAACATGTGTCTAGTTGATTTTAAAAGTCAAGTTAGAAGGATTAACTTTTGTTTGCGAACAAGTTTAGAATTAACTAAACTATGTTCTAGTGATTACAAGTTTAAACCTTCGAATAAGGTAGTTTTATATATACGAATTGAATTATGTTATGAACATCATTACTATCTCAGGTTTTATGTATAAACCTACTGGAAATAAGAAAAATAGATCTATCTTCAAAGGATCCTTGGATGGCTTGAAAGTTCTTGAAGCAGAATCATGACACGAAATCAAGTTCAAGTAAGATTTCCACTCGAAATAAGATTGTTATAGTTATAGAAATTGAATCAAAGTTTGAATATGAGTATTACCTTGTATTAGAAAGATATCTTACTGTAAATAAGAAAGATTTCTTGAGGTTGGATGATTACTTTACAAGATTGGAAGTAAGCTAGCTAACTTGGAAGTATTATTGATTTTATGAAACTAGAACTTATAGAATTTATGAAGAACACTTAGAACTTGAATATAGAACTTGAGAGAGATCAATTAGATGAAGAAAATTGAAGAATGAAAGTGTTTTTAGGTGTTTTTGGTGGTTGGTATATGGATTAGATATAAAGGATGTGTAATTTTGTTTACATTTAAATAAGCCATGAATGATTACTAATATTTTTGTAATTTTATGAGATATTTCATGCTTATATATATATATATATATATATATATATATATATATATATATATATATATATATATATATATATATATATATATATATTGCCAAATGATGGTTCCCACATGTGTTAGGTGACTCACATGGGCTGCTAAGAGCTGATCATTGGAGTGTATATACCAATAGTACATACATCTAAAAGCTTTGTATTGTACAAGTACGAATACGGGTGCATACGAGTAGAATTGTTGATGAAACTGAATGAGGATGTAATTGTAAGCATTTTTATTAAGTAGAAGTATTTTGATAAGTGTCTTGAAGTCTTTCAAAATTTTATGAATACATATTAAAACACTACATGTATATACATTTTAACTGAGTCGTTAAGTCATCGTTAGTCGTTACATGTAAATGTTGTTTTGAAACCTTTAGGTTAACGATCTTGTTAAATGTTGTTAACCCATTGTTTATTATATCAAATGAGATTTTAAGTTATTATATTATTATGATAACATGATGTATTAATATATCTTAATATGATATATATAAAGTTAAATATTGTTACAACGATAATCGTTACATATATGTCTCGTTTCGAAATCATTAAGTTAGTAGTCTTGTTTTTACATATGTAGTTCATTGTTAATACACTTAATGACATGTTTACTTATCATTTCATGATTAAAAATAGTGTATCAATATCTTATTATGATTCATATGTATTTAGTAAGACGTTGTAATAACGATAATCGTTATATATATCGTTTTTGAGTTTTCTTAATTCAATAGTCTCATTTTTATGTATACACACATTGTTAAAATACCTAATGAGATATTTACTTATCATAATATCATGTTAACTATATATGTAACCATATATATGTCATCATATAGTTTTTACAAGTTTTAACGTTCGCGAATCACCGGTTAACTTGGGTGATCAATTGTCTATATGAAACCTATTTCAATTAATCACGTCTTAACAAGTTTGATTGCTTAACATGTTGGAAACACTTAATCATGTAATTATCAAATTCAATTAATATAAATAAACATGGAAAAGTTCAGGTCACTACATATAGAGTGTCTATGGTTATTCTAAATAATATATATAGATGCGTCGATATGATATGTCAAAACATTGTATACGTGTCCCGATATTTAAAATGTGTAAATAACTGTATTTAAATGACGATAAATAAAGTGCGTAAAATAAATAACAGAAATTAAATGACGATAAATAAAATTGCGAGAATTAAAATTGCGATAATTAAATTATGATAAATAAATGTATTAGGAATTAACAGTTAGCTAGGAACAGTTAGCTAGGATCTTGTTAGCATGGATTCTTAACAAAATTTCTCATAGTTAATTTGTTTGTTTCTAACAAATTTTATTTTATCCAATGTTTTCTTCATTATGCCACTTGTTGGATTCTGATAAGTCAAAATCCAAATATGAAATTGAATGAAAATGGTTATTCTGTGATGAACGGATTCGTATATCTGTGGATGTAAGTAGGATAGTAAATCACTGTTGAATCAGATTCGAAGAATGTACAGTGTAACTTATTAATGTGAAATCTAAATATTTCTAGGGTACTACCTACCCGTTAAAATATTTTCATCATTAACAGTTTGTACAAAAGAATTTTTAATTACAATCTTTATGAAAATATACTTACATATATATTTTTTCTTCAGATGTAATCATGGATTTAATGAGTTAATATGATATTAATCTCATTTGATTTTTCGGTTGGAACTAGAATAAATAATCTCTAAAACTTTAGAGATTACATAATCGTCATGTAGAACGAAGATAAATGATGTAGAACGATTCGTAGAACGATGATTACGCTCGAGGTACATAATGAGATGTTGAGGCATGTGATGTTGAAACTTGGGTTGTTGGTGGTACTGTTGGTGCCGGGGATGTTGCTGAAGCTGGTACGTTTTGCACCATATTTTCAAGGCTACAACTCGGGCGCGAAGCTTGTTAACTTATTACTCCGGGATGATTGGCGATTGAAACAAGTGGGTGAATAAGATTTAGAATTTAGGATATCATATAATCGTTGCGAGATATTCGAGAAATGAGAGTGAAGATAGTGTTCAGACTGGTTCGACGGTAAGTGCTTCGGGTTCTTCGTCAAGAGGGCAATTTGATTGGTGGAAAGGAATTGCCTTCTTCTCGTTTTCGTTGATTAAGTCGACTACGAACTTATTCCCAATTCATCCAGAAATGAAGATGACTAATTAGTTAATCCATTCCAGTTATACTGCGGCTGGAGCTCGTATGGAAATCCATATCAGAATAGCTGTCAAAATCCGAGGAACTGGAACTAGTTGCGAGTTCCGTCTTGTACGGTTAGATAAAGGGTTTTCGATATGAAATGATTTTTGGATATCGGATGATATTCTAATTACATAGAATACCTATATATATAGAACAAAAGATTTCGTAGATTGCGGAGGAATTTACGCCATATGTCAGGCAAATCTACAGTAACAGATACGCTAGGATATGAATTTTGTCTATATACTATTCATGCAATCAATGCAGTAAGATGTATCTAGACTAGGAATGATAATAAGGTAATTTCCTAAGGATGATAAGTAGATGTTTTTTGACTCGAAATGATAAGCAAAACTTTTGATATGCAGACATGGTCGAAGTCCAGACCCACTAATGCATCTAAACAACTATCAGTTAGACACACTAATGCAAGACCTAGTTCGCTAAGACCACCGCTCTGATACCAACTTTGATGACCCGTCCTAATCCATCTGGACGAATGTATTACATTTGGTTACATCGCAAGGTACTTGACCTCTATATGATACATTTTACAAACAATGCATTCATTTTGAAAAGACAAACTTTCCTTACATCGAAAGTTGACGATATGCATACCATTTCATAATACATCCAATTATAATTGACTTAATAATAATCTTGATGAACTCAACGACTCGAATGCAATGTCTTTTGAAATATGTCATGAATGACTCTAAGTAATATCTCTAAAATGATCAAATGCACAGCGGAAGATTTCTTTCATACATGAGAATAAACATGCTTTAAAGTGTCAACCAAAAGGTTGGTGAGTTCATTAGTTTATCATAATCGATCATTTCCATCATTTTAATAGACCGCAAGATTTTTATTTCCATTTCTCATAAATATACGCCCCATACATAGAGACAAAAACCATTCATATGGATTGAACACCTGGTAATCGACATTCACAAGACGCATATAGAATATCCCCATCATTCCGAGACTCCCTTCGGACATGATAAATTTCGAAGTACTAAAGCATCCGGTACTTTGGATGGGGCTTGTTGGGCCCGATAGATCTGTCTTTAGGATTCGCATCAATTATGGTGTCTGTTCCCTAATTCTTAGATTACCAGAGTAAAAGGGGATATTCGATTTCGATCATTCAACTATATAGTGTAGTTTCAATTACTTGTGTCTATTTCATCAAACATTTATAAAAGCGCATGTATTCTGAGTCCCAAAAATATATATTGCAAAAGCATTTAAAAAGGGAGCAAATGAAACTCACAATACTGTATTTTGTAGTAAAAATACATATGACGATATTGAACAATGCAGGGTTGTCCTCGGATTCACGAACCTATTAATACACATACTCGTAATCGAATAAGTTTATATATATAACTTATTAATAATGTTATTTTTATATTAATAATAAATTTATATTTCCTATATTCCTTTTATATAATAAAAAAATATTTTGTTATGTTATATGTGTTGAATATATATAATTATGCATTTCATTCGTTTATCCAAACAGTAGTTCTAATTATACTAAGTTAATATTAGTAATGATAAAAATAATGATAATACCTTTTTAATATACTTATGTTAATAATAATAGTTATACTATTTTTAAAATGATAATAATATTAGTTTTTATGAAAGTACTAATAAATTGTATCATTTTTATAATAATATTAATAATTAATAATACTAATCGTATTCATAATATTGATAATAATATTAAAATGGTAAGATTAATAATATTAGTATTTACTTTTAGTAATACTAATGATAATATTAACACTAATATAATATTACTAGTAATGATAATGATAATAATAATATTAGTCATAATTGTAATTTTTACTTGTTAGTAATAATAAATGGTAACTTTTATTATTTTTATCATAATACTAATAATAAACCTATTAATAATAATAATAATAATAATAATAATAATAATAATAATAATAATAATAATAATAATAATAATAATAATAATACATATATTAGTAATAATAATAGTATTAATAATTATAATAATAACACTAATCATAATAATAACTCTAAGTTTCATATACATATTAATAATACTAACAAATAATGATAATATTAACAAATATTAATTTTAATATCAATAACAACAATAATAAAAATAACATCAACAATAACAATAAAAATAATAATAATAATAATAATAACACTATAACACTTACGAATAATAATAATAATAATAATAATAATAATAATAATAATAATAATAATAATAATAATAATAATAATAGTAATAATAATAATAATAATACCTCAAAGGAAGGAGTCTAAAAGAAACGACTAGCAGCCCATGCCCGGGCTCGAACCCGTGACCTCCCGCTAACCCGAACACTATCCAAACCATCCGGCCAATTCTATTTTTCCGGAATAATAACCCCTATATATATATATATATATATATATATATATATATATATATATATATATATATATATATATATATATCATTCTTTTCTGTTTCTACTTCATCTCCTTCAACAATTCAATCAGCCTCCATTACTTATAACAACACCTAATTCGTTTGGTTTTAGGACAGTCAATATGAAACAAAAACAACCACAATGTGATTGAATTGTATTTCATAACAGCAAAACATAAATAAATAAATAAATAAATAAATAAACTGAAGTCGTGAAGAACAAATGAACTCCAAACTTGATTTTGAAGTTCGAACCGTTTTAGATATAAATTACCATATGAAAGACGTAGTAAATCCTTTATGGAAACTTTTTGAATCATTACTCGTTCCAGAAACATTAAAACAAAATCGAATTTCCTGATGAACACGATAGTTGACTTTTTGTTTTCAAACTTTGACTTCGAAATTCGAAAGCAATAAAAGGAATTGGAAGTTGAAACTTTACAGAAAGTTTCACTAGAGGATTCCAAATGAAACTGCATTTTTAGATTTTGAAATGTCATTCGAAATCGAGCTTATGTGTATTTTGGTCAAGAACAGAGAATTTGCATCTGTTTCTAATTTTCTTTGTTTTTCTTTTTAATTAGCAGTGGTTTTCAGCAGTTATATAAACGAAATTGATGAGGTTAATCGAATAATTGAAGCAGCACACATAGTTGTTATCTAGTGAAGGTTATCGACAGGCTTTATTCCATCAGACAAGAAAACAAATAAAAAAAATTGAAACTTAACGATCTGCTGTACTGAATTTGAAGATTTGATATTGACATGTAGCTGATCGGAGACCAAAACAAAAGTTTAATACAGTTTTGATTGCTGTTGGTAACAAAAACGTACGATTTATATGCCATTTTATTCAATTTAAATTAATAATTAATATATATATATATATATATATATATATATATATATATATATATATATATATATATTAATAATAATAATATTATTAGATAACAATAATATTAATTACGGAAATAATAATAATATTTTTGATAGAAATACTAATAATAAAAATGAAGATAATATGAAAACATTAATAATAACAACAATGAAAATTTTAATAAAATAATAAGTTTAATAGTAATTAATAATTATAGTAATAATAATAATAATGATTTTTGAAAATAATAATATAAATAATGATATCAATAATAATAATAAATATAACAAATTAAATGTACCAAATTTTAGTACTTGATTTTAATAATATTAATATTACTGATATATTAATGAATGTATATAATAACCATAATTAAACTTGTAATTACATTTAATTACTAAATGATAATAATAATCTTATTAGTTATAATATTATTAATATTATTAATGATAATAATATAATAACTTATACATATCAAATTTTATATATATATATTTTATATTTTAACTAATAATATTAATAATACAAATATTAATATCAATATTAATCATTAATCATTAATAAAAGTAATGATAATAATATTAATATAACAATTATATTCAATCTTGCAATTAAATTTAATATAATACTATTTATTATTTATGTAATATTATATTATGTGATGATATTTACTGAATAGTTAATATTTATATATTTATATATATTTTTAATATAAATCATAATAACATATACTTATTTATTAATAGTACTTAATTATTCTAATTGTTATTTTTTATTTATTTAAAGTATACAATATCAAAATATTATATATTCTTATATTTATATTTATATAATATATACATATTTATTTACAAATAATTGTTCGTGAATCGTCGAAGGTTAATTGATTCCATATAAACAGTTTAAGATTTTTAAGACTCAACATTATAGACTTTGCTTATCTTGTCAAAATCATATAAAGATTTAGTTTAAGTTTGGTCGAAAATTTTCGGGTCGTCACAATATGGTGCTCCCCTAATACGAGCCGTTCTTTTCACAAATGGTCTAGAAAAATGAGACTACCCGTCCTAATCCATAAGGACAAATACAATAACATATGATTACATTGCGAGGTATTTGACCTCTATATGATACATTTTACAAACATTGCATTCATTTTAAAAGACAAACTTTCATTTCATCGAAAGTTGATAGGCATGCATACAATTTCAAAATATCCAACTATAAATGACCTAATCTGTCATTTACTTAATAATAATCTTTATTGAACTCAACGACTTGAATGCAACGTCTTTTGAAATATGCCATGAATGACTCCAAGTAATATCTTTAAAATGAGCAAATGCACAGCGGAGAATTTCTTTAATACCTGAGAATAAACATGCTTTCAAGTGTCAACTAAAATATTGGTGAGTTCATTAGTTTATCATAACAATCATTTCCATTAGTTTAATAGACCACAAGATTTTCATTTCATTTCTCATAAACATCATCTCATATCAGGCATTTCGCAAACTGCATAGAGATAAAAATCATTCATATGGTGAACGCTTGATGACCGAACTAACAGGATGCATATAGAATAACCCCATCATTCCGAGACTCTCATCAGACATGATATTCGAAGTACTAAAGCATTCGTAACCCGAATAGGACGTGTCAAGGTCCATAGATCTATCTTTAGGATTCGCGTCAATTAGGGGCCATTTCCCTAATTCTTAGGCTACCAAGCTAAAAAAGGGCATATTCGATATCGATAATCCAACCATAGAATGTAGTTTCGATTACTTGTGTCTATTTCGTAAAACATTTATAAAAGCAGCGCATGTATTCTCAGTCCTAAAAATATATATTGCAAAAGCATTTAAAAAGGGAGTAATGAAACTCACAATACTGTATTTTGTATAAAAATATATATGACGATGTTGAACAACTGAACAATGCAGGGTTGACCTCGGATTCACGAACCTGTACCATTTGTATATATATATATATATATTAAAACATATAATCGTAACTGAACAAATTTATTTATTATATCTTAATTTATATATTATATATATTTAATTTGTGTATATATTCAAAATGATTAATATTTATATAGTTATATTAATATATCCATATTTATATACATAATTGTTTAGTGTTATAATTAAAAATTAATAGTTTGTTATATGCAAGTATTTATATAAATAATATTAATAGGTTTGATATATATAGTTATGTAAGATATTAATATAATTATATTATATGTAATAAGTATAGTTTATGCATAAAATATTCATTTCTTTTAAAAAGATAGTTTTGATAATAATAATGATTTACTACTAATAATAATAACTTTATTAATAATAATACTAATAATGATTTTGTTAATACTAATACTTATAATAATAGTAATAGAAATCTTATTAATAATGATAATCATACTACTTAATAATAATTCTTATTTTGATAATAATATTAGTAATAACAATAATAATAATCATAATTGTAACTAGGGTTATGATAATAATAATAAATGGTAACTAATACTTACATTAGTAATAATAAATAATATTTGTAATATTTAATAGTAATAATTCTGGTACTTAATGATAATAATAATATCCTAATCATAATAATATTTATATCAATATTGCTAATACTAATAATAATAACACTCATAATATTTAATGATGTTACTTGGTAACAAAATGATAATAATATTAATATTATTTATAATTGTAATCAAATTCATGATAATAATAACTAACACTTAATTTAGCATTACTAATAATAATAATTATAATACTTTTGATAATAATAATAATAACTAATAACTAATGATAACAATACTAATAATAATAGTAAAAATAATATTTATAATACTAATAATAATAATAATAATAATAATAATAATAATAATAATAATAATAATAATAATAATAATAATAATAATAACAATAACAATAATAATAATAACAATAAGAATAATAATAACAATAATAATAATAATAATAATAATAATAATAATAATAATAATAATAATAATAATAATAATAATAATAATAATAATAATAATAATAATAATAATAATAATAATGATAAAAATACAACCTTTGTAGAAAAGCTAAAAAAAATGCCGTTGCACAGACTCGAACCCGAGACCTCTCGTTCACACAACACACCTCCTAACCATTACGCTGCTTATCCTTTTTCTGTAATATTACCCAATGAATTAAATATAACCCCGTCCATATTTCTGTTTCATTTCTTCTCATTCTTCTCAAATTTGATCAGAAATCCATGAATCATATCAACAAATAATTTGTTTGGTTTTAGGATTTTTAAATGAAACTAAAACGACTCAGATTTAGTTGAACTGATTTTTATAACAGAAAAGGAAACAAAGAACCTGCATCAGTCGCGAATAGGACCCCATGAACTCAAATTCGATTTTTGAAATTAAAGTCATTTTAGACCTCGATTATAACATGAAAAAGATTGCATTTCACTCCTAGAATCTTTCTGAACAATCAATTTGACTTGAAACATTAAAACAATTACGAATTTCACTATGAACATAATCTTTGACTTTTTTGATAAATAACTTTGACTCAAAAATTCGATTTTAATTTGATGCATTGAGGTCTGAAACTTTCCAGATAATTTAACTATGAGATTAATAACAACACTGCATTTGTAATTTTTGAAATTCATTAAGAAATCGAAGTGTTTAAAAAATTAAATCAAGAACAGGGACACGAGCAGTTTTCTTGAAATTCTGCTAACTTTGATCGAATTAAAGTAGGTAATTGATATGTATAACTTATATTTGATAAAAAAAAATAATGAACGAGCTACTAAACACATAATTGGATTGTTGTATATAAGGATATGGAAGTTCAATTACTCAGACGAAAAGGATGAAAATAAATAATTAAATAAATAAAGTTGAACGTGATGGGTAACTGAATTGGCTGAAATTATGGATTGAAATCAATAATCATTAGACATAAACAAAATCGTGAGCAGGTGATGGAGGAATTCTTGTAAAAGCAGATAGTGATTGATAATAAAATACGAATTATTTGTATTTTTATATGTATAAAACTGTATTTATGTATATATATATATATATATATATATATATTCTGTATATGTATCTATATATAAGTTTTTGTATTTCGTATAGGTATTTGTATTTATTCATATATCTGTATCTATATCCTTATATATCGATTATATACATATATTTTTATTTGCATTTTTAATTATATAAAGAAACATAATAATATTAATTATATAAACATTAATATTTAATATTAATTTTTATTAATAATAATGTACCTAATAATAATAATAATAATAATAATAATAACAAAATTAATAATGATTATAATAATAATAATATTAATAACAATACTTGTATAAATTAAATTTCATATATTTATATATATTAAAAATAATAATATTAATAATGAAAATATTAATATTATCATTTATAATGAAGTAATGCTAATAATATAACTTTTATATTTTAACTTGTACTTAATTTAATTATTAATATTTTATGTTAACATATATTTAATATTTATATATTTTATATATTACAATATACATACAAGATTAATTATGTATAGATTCATATATATATTTATAGATATTTATTTTAATAGTAACTTCATTATTTTATATACTACTTTACATATTCAACTCAAATGATTAAATTGTATTTTATTTTACATATTTAATTTAAATTATGTCTTATTACTTCTAATTATTATACATCTTTACATTTATATATATATATATATATATATATATATATATATATATATATATATATATATATATATATATATATATATATATATATATATATATATATATATATATATACATATTAGTTTACAAACAATTGTTCGTGAATCGTCGGTAATAGTCAAAGGTCATCTGAAACAGTTCAAAAATTTTAAGACTCAACATTACAGACTTTGCTTATCGTGTCAGAACATATAGAGATTAATTTAAATTTGGTCAGAAATCTCCGGGTCATCACAGTACCTACCCGTTAAAAAAATTTCATCCCGAAATTTGATCGAGGTCGTCATGGCTAATAATAAAAATGTTTTCATGACGATTATGAGTTGATAACTAGAGTTTTATTACCATAAAGTAATAAGGATAAAATAATTTGATTATTCGAAGAGTACAAATGAAGCTATCACAAAAGAGTGAAATGAATAATTGCATGTTCGTCTTAACCGGTGACGTAGTCACGGTTGATTTTCGAAATTTAAGGGATTTAGAGGAAATCTTCATAATAAAATTTGATTCTTCGGTAATTAAGGAAATTAGAATCTTCTTTGATTAAATGGAATAATCTGATTCGATTTCTCTGTCGGATATTTCACTATAAATTCACCCTCTTCGTTTCCTTTATATTTTGGAGTTCCATACTTTTGTTTTCTCTTTCCGACTTTAAGTCAAGCGAATAATGGTTCAGAATTCGTAGATATAAATTTTGGAATGAACATAGTTAATGTTCTAAGAAGGAAATCGTAATGGCAAAGATCTTGATTTGTCAAATTATCAAAATATCCTGGAAAAGACCGAGTCATCAAGAAAAATATTTTCTTGATATGTCTAGAGGTTAAGTAGAATACAAGAGTCGTGTAACATGGCGCATGATCACGTATGATCTGTGAATCATCACATTTCATTTAGAAACTCAGCATGACTTACTGTAATATAATCACGTTGATCAGGTATCATTATATTATATTAACTCATGCTTCAGTTCCCAACACTACTTCAAAAACATTCATAATTTATATTCGAATTTTTCAGAATTTAAATACTAAAACAGTTTCCATTCTGATGTAATACAGATAGCGTGAGGAGATAGATGATTTCAGATAAGAATAGTTATGAAAATATCTTCAGAAATATCAAAGATATTTATAATGAAAGATATGATGATATCTTAGAATTTCTAATATCGATGGATGATGAAGAAGATTTGCCCGTAAAGATTTAGAGTTAGGAGCAAGGTATTCGTTAATGACTTCAGTAGGTACTGAATCATTTGGATTCTTTGAAGGCATGTTTAGTCCTTGTGATTTGTTCACGGCCTCCTTCATAGTTTACTCAATTCTATTTTTCAGTACCAATATCTTTGAGCTTTTTTTTTAACACTTCATTCTTTATCATCAATTTTTGACTGTTAATGCAGTCTTCAGTTTTCACTGCTTCATCAGGTTTTTCAATACTCAGAAAACTGATTCATAGGCTAAAGCGCTTTTCAGAAATTCAGAGTTGAAGTTCGTAAATCTAGGAAATAGAAGTTATATATATATATATATATATATATATATATATATATATATATATATATATATATATATATATATATATATATATAATTGTTGTTGTAGAATCGCTGAGAAATTCGAGATTATCGATTGATGCCTCTCGGTGTTTGGTATGGTAATTATTGTTACAAGATGCCGATAAGTTCAAGATAAGACTTCATTAGATAAATATAGTGATTGTCGGAGAGATTTAAGTCAAAGAGCAACGAGGTTGCTGGTACGTCTGCTGGTAATATGGTGGAATATAAAAGGTTCTCCGGTAACGATGACGAAAGGCAAACTTATATATCAAAGTTATAATAGAGTTTATTCGAGTGAAAAGTCGAAATTGATTTGCTGAAGCTGTGACAAAATTGGTTACTTTGGAAAAGGATTGCAAAGTTATTTTCGGTAATAACAACGCCAAAGGAGCTAATACAGATACGTTTTAAATGTTTACTCAGGTTCCGAGTGTTTTCAGGTGCATAACTATATGTATCAATCTTTTCTTCCTTAGATGTAGTGCGGTTGGTTCATCCTCTCGATTGAGGTGTTTTTCAAGAATCAATGAAAGGTTTGAACGCAGATTATAATCGTCAAGATACAAATGAGGTTTAAGATGAAATCAAATGGCAAACTTGAAGAAATGTTTAGTTTCATATGTTATAATCAATATTTTAATTCATTTTAATTGTCCAATGTTATTAGTCCACAGTTAGTAGTCCACAATTAGTAGTTCAACAATTCATATATAGTTTAATATATATTATTCGAATTAATTAATACGTGTCATGCCCCATTATATTCATGTCTCAGACTCGATCACAAATCAAAGTATATATATTATTTAGAATCAACCTCAACCCTATATAGCTAACTCGAACATTACTACATATAGAGTGTCTATGGTTATTCCAAATAATATATATAGATGACGTCGATATGATATGTCAAAACATTGTATATGTGTCCTGATTAATACGACGATATTTAAAGTGCGTAAAATAAATAACAGAAATTAAATGACGATAAATAAAATTGCGAGAATTAAAATGGCGATAAATAAATTGCGATAAATAAATTGCGATAAATAAAATGTAATAAGGAATTAACAGTTAGCTAGGAACAGTTAGCTAGGATTTTGTTAGCGTGGATTCTTAACAAAATTTCTCATAGTTAATTTGTTTGTTTCTAACCAATTTTATTTTGTCCAATATCTTCTTCATTATGCCACTTGTTGGATTCTGATAAGTCAAAATTCAAATATGAAATTAAATGAAAATGGTTATTCTGTGGTGAACGGATTCTTATATCTGTGGATGTAAGTAGTATAGTAAATGACTGTCGAATCGGAATTAAAAGAATGTACAGTGTAACTTATTAATGTGAAATCTAAATATTCCTCGAGTATTACCTACCCGTTACAATATTTTCACCTTAACAGTTTGTAAAAAAAATAAAAATTTATTTACAATCTTTATGAAAACATATATACATATATATTTTCTTCAGATGTAATCATGGATTTAATGAGTCAATATAATATTAAACTCATGTGATTTACCGTTAAAACAAGAATATATAATCTCTAAAACATTAGAGATTACATAATTGCCATGTCGAACGAAGATAAATGATGTAGAACGTCATGTAGAACGATGATTATACTCGAGGTACAGAACGAGATGTTGAGGCATGTGATGTTGAAACTTGGGTTGTTGGTGGTACTGGTGATGTTGCTGAAGCTGGTAAGTTTTGTACCATATTCTCCAAATTCATTACTCGAGTGCGAAGCTCGTTGACTTCTTCCATTATTCCGAAATGACTGTCGGTCGGAACGAGCGGATGAATAAGATCCAGAATTTGAGATAGTATATAATCATGATGAGATACTCTGTAAATGAGAGAGAAAATGGTATTACGAATAGGTTTCGCCGGTAATTGCTTCAGGTTCTTTGCCAAGAGGTGAATTCGGTTGGTGGAAGGGATCGCCTTCTTCGCGTCTCCATTGATTAAGTCGACTATGTACCCATCCCCAATTCATCCAGAATAGATGATGCCTAATTGGATGATACATTCCGGTCACACTGCCTTCGGAGCTCGAGTAAACTCCTTATTGGAATCCGAGGGACTTGAACTAGTGGCGAGTTCCATTTTGTACGATTGAATAAAGAATTTTTGATATGAAATGATTTCTGGCTATCGGGTGGTATTCTAATTATATAGAATATCTATATCTATATATATAGAACAAAAGATTTCGTAGATTACGGAGGAATTTACGGAATATACTGGGCAAAGTTTACAGTAACAGATACGCTAAGATATGAATTTTGTCTATACACTATTCGTGTAGTTAATGCAGTAAGATGTGTCTAGACTAAGAATGATAAATAGTTAATTTCCTAAGGATGGTAAGTAGATGATTTCCGACTAGAAATGATAAGCAAAACTTTTGACATGCAGACACGGTCGAAGTCCAGACTCACCAATGCATCCTAACGACTATCAATTAGACACACTAATGCAGACCTGGTTTGCTAAGACCACCGCTCTGATACCACATGAGACGACCTGTCCTAATCCATAAGGACGAATACAATAACATATGATTACATTGCGAGGTATTTGGCCTCTATATGATACATTTTACAAACATTGCATTCATTTTAAAAGACAAACTTTCATTTCATCGAAAGTTGATAGGCATGCATACCATTTCATAATATCCAACTATAAATGACCTAATCTGTCATTTACTTAATAATAATCTTTATTGAAATCAACGACTTGAATGCAACATCTTTTGAAATATGCCATGAATGACTCCAAGTAATATCTTTAAAATGAGCAAATGCACAGCGGAGGATTTCTCTAATACCTGAGAATAAACATGCTTTCAAGTGTCAACCAAAAGGTTGGTGAGTTCAATAGTTTATCATAACAATCATTTCCATTAGTTTAATATACCACAAAATTTTTATTTCATTTCTCATAAACATCATCCCATATCAGGCATTTCGCAAACTGCATAAAGATAAAAATCATTCATATGGTGAACGCTTGATAACCGAACTAACAGGATGCATATAAAATATCCCCACCATTCCGGGACTCTCATCGGACATGATAATCGAAGTACTAAAGCATTCGTAACCCGAATGGGACGTGTCAAGGTCCATAGATCTATCTTTAGGATTCGCGTCAATTAGGGGCCATTTCCCTAATTCTTAGGCTACTAAGCTAAAAAGGGGCATATTCGATTTCGATAATCCAACCATAGAATGTAGTTTCGATTTCTTGTGTCTATTTCGTAAAACATTTATAAAAGCAGCGCATGCATTCTCAGTCCCAAAAATATATGTTGCAAAAGCATTTAAAAAGAGAGTAATGAAACTCACAATATTGTATTTTGTAGTAAAAATACATATGATGATATTGAACAACTGAACAATGAAGGGTTAGCCTCGGATTCACGAACCTATACCATTTGTATATATATATATATATATTAAAACATATAATCGTAACTGAACAAATTTATTTATTATATCTTAATTTATATATTATATATATTTAATTTGTGTATATATTCAAAATGATTAATATTTATATAGTTATATTAATATATCCATATTTGTATATATATAATTGTTTAGTGTTATAATTAAAAATCAATAGTTTGTTATATGCAAGTATTTATATAAATAATATTAATAGGTTTGATATATATAGTTATGTAAAATATTAATATAATTATAATATATGTAATAAGTATAGTTTATGCACAAAATATTCATTTGTTTTAAAAAGATAGTTTTGATAATAATAATGATTTCCTACTAATAATAATAACTTTATTAATAATAATACTAATAATGATTTTGTTAATACTAATACTTATAATAATATTAATAGAAATCTTATTAATAATGATAATCATACTACTTAATAATAATTCTTATTTTGATAATAATATCAGTAATAACAATAATAATTATAATAATAATCATAATTGTAACTAGGGTTATGATAATAATAAAAAATGGTAACTAATTCTTACATTAGTAATAATAACTAAAATTTGTAATACTTAATAATAATAATAATTCTGGTACTTAATGATAATAATAATATCCTAATCATAATAATACTTATATCAATATTACTAATACTAATAATAATAACACTTATAATATTTAATGATGTTACTTGGTAACAAAATGATAATAATATTAATATTATTTATAATTGTAATCATGTTCATGATAATAATAACTAACACTTAATTTAGCATTACTAATAATAATAATTATAATACTTGGGATAATAATAATAACTAATAACTAATGATAACAATACTAATAATAATAGTAAAAATAATATTTATAATACTAATAATAATAATAACAATAATAATAATAACAATAACAATAATAATTATAACAGTAAGAATAATAATAATAATAATAATAATAATAATAATAATAGTAATAATAATAATAATATAATAATAATAATAATAATAATAATAATAATAATAATAATAATAATAATAATAATAATAATAATAATAATAATAATAATAATAATAATAAAAATACAACCTTTGTAGAAAAGCTAAAAAAAATGCCGTTGCACAGACTCGAACCCGAGACCTCTCGTTCACACAACACACCTCCTAACCATTACATTGCTTATCCTTTTTCTGTAATATTAGCCAATGAATTAAATATAACCCCGTCTATATTTCTGTTTCTTTTCTTCTCCTTCTTCTCAAATTTGATCAGAAATCCATGAATCATATCAACAAATAATTTGTTTGGTTTTAGGATTCTTAAACGAAACTAAAATGACTCAGATTTAGTTGAACTGTTTTTATAACAGAAAAGAAAACAAAGAAGTTGCATCAGTCGCGAATAGGACCCCATGAACTCAAATTCAATTTTTGAAATTAAAGACGTGTTAGACCTCGATTATAACATGAAAAAGATTGCATTTCACTCCTAGAATCTTTCTGAACAATCAATTTAACTTGAAACATTAAAACAATTATGAATTTCACTATGAACATAATCGTTGACTTTTTGATAAATAACTTTGACCTAAAAATTCGATTTCAATTTGATGCATTGAGTTCTGAAACTTTCCAGATAATTTAACTATGAGATTAATAACAACACTGCATTTGTAAATTTTGAAATTCATTAAGAAACCGAAGTGTTTGAAAAATTAAATCAAGAACAGGGACACTAGCAGTTTTCTTGAAATTCTGCTAACTTTGATCGAATTAAAGAAGGTAATTGAAATGTATAACTTATATTTGATAAAAAAAAATAATGAATGAGCTACTAAACACATAATTAGATTGTTGTATATAAGGATATGGATGTTCAATTACTCAGACGACAAGGACAAAAATAAATAATTAAATAAATAAAGTTGAACGTGATGGATAACTGAATTGGCTGAAATTATGGATCGAAATCAATAATCATTAGACAGAAAAAAAATCGTGACCAGGAGATGGAGGAATTCTTGTAAAACCAGATAGTGATTGATAACAAAATACGGATTATTTGTATTTTTATATGTATAAAACTGTATTTATGTGTGTGTATATATATATATATATATATATATATATATATATATTTTCTGTATATGTATTTATATATAAGTTTTTATATTTCGTATAGGTATCTGTATTTATTCATATATCTGTATCTATATCCTTATATATCGATTATATACATATAATTGTATTTGCATTTTTAATTATATAAAGAAACATAATAATATTAATTATATAAACATTAATATTTAATATTAATTTTTATTAATAATAATGTAACTAATAATAATAATAATAATAATAATAATAATAATAATAATAATATTAATAACAATACTTGTATAAATTAAATTTCATATATTTATATATATTAAAAATAATAATATTAATAATGCAAATATTAATATTATCATTTATAATGAAGTAATGCGAATAATATAACTTTTATATTTTAACTTGTACTTAATTTAATTATTAATATTATATGTTAACATATATTGAATAATTAATATTTATATATTTTATATATTACAATATACATACAAGATTAATTATGTATAGATTCATATATATATATTTATCGATATTTATTTTAATAGTAACTTCATTATTTTATATACTACTTTACATATTCAACTTAAATGATTAAATTGTATTTTATTTTACATATTTAATTTAAATTATGTCTTATTACTTCTAATTATTATACATCTTTACATTTACAATATATATATATATATATATATATATATATATATATATATATATATATATATATATATATATATATATATATATATATATATATATATATATACACATATTAGTTTACAAACAATTGTTCGTGAATCATCGATAATAGTCAAAGGTCGTCTGAAACAGTTCAAAAATTTTGAGACTCAACATTACAGACTTTGCTTATCGTGTCAGAACATATAAAGATTAAGTTTAAATTTGGTCAGAAATCTCCGGGTCGTCACAAAAAACCTGGTGGCTTAGATGTTCCCGAGTTATAGCTAAAACTTAAGAAATACGGGTGTTGACGGTATTTCCCATCAGGATATTTCATGTTAAAATAAAATTCATCGGTTTTGGACTCGGGTTTTTCTATTTTGATGCCTTTTCCCTTATTGTTTTCTTTTGCTTTTTCAAATTGGGTAGGGGTAATTTCTATAACATCATCGGGATCCGATTCATCAGAAAATTGGTAATTTTCCCAATATTTTGTTTCCTTGGTGGAAACACCATTGACCATTATTAACTTTGGTCCATTGGTTGAGGATTTTCTTTTATTTATCTATTTTTCTGTGATTCCTAATATTTCCCCCTTCGGAACCTCCTCTTCTTCCGGTTCCTCTTCTTCCGGTTCCTCTTCTGAAATTTGTGAATCTTCCCAATATATATTCGACTCTTCATTATTATTAGGTGAGTCGATGGGATTTGTACTAGAGGTAGACATCTATCACACAATATCAAACACGTTAAGAGATTAATATATCACATAATATTTACATGTTAACAATTTGTAGTTTCCAACAAAAAGTGTTAAGCAATCATTTTTAAAGAACACACGGTCGAAGTCCAGACTCACTAATGCATCCTAACAACTCGGTAAGAGACACTAATGCAATTTCTGGTTTTCTAAGACCAATGCTCGGATACCAACTGAAATGTCCCGTTCATAATAATTATAAACGTTTCATATTAATTGATTTCGTTGCGAGGTTTTGACCTCTATATGAGAAGTTTTTCAAAGACTGCATTCGATTTTTGAAACAAACCATAACCTTTATTTTATCGATAAAAGTTTAAAATATTATGACGATTATCAAATAATGATAATCTAAAATATAGCATTTTCATACGACCATTACATAATGGTTTACAATAATATTACACATCAATATAAGTCTTCGAATGCAGTTTTTAAACAATATTATACAAGCATGCAGACTCCAATCTTGCCTTTATTTAGCATGCAACAGCGGAAGCTCCTAATAATCACCTGAGAATAAACATGCTTTAAATGTCAACAAAAATGTTGGTGGGTTATAGGTTTAATCTTTATCTTAAATCATAATAATAATAATAATAATAATAATAATAACAATAATAATAATAATAATAATAATAATAATAATAATAATAATAATAATAATAGGCCACAAGATTTCAATTATAGCCGCACGTAATCCGTGTACAAAATAATACGCGTAACCCGAGAATTAAAAATCATTCATATAGAGAACACCTGGTAACCGACATTAACAAAAATGCATCTAGAATATCCCATTATTCAGGGACTCTCATCAGACATGATAAAATCGAAGTACTAAAGCATCCGTAACCCGGATGGGGTCTGTTAGGCCCAATAGATATATCTTTAGGATTAGCGTCAATTAGGGTTTTTGTTCCCTAATTCTTAGATTACCAGACTAAAAAGGGTAATATTCGGTTTAATAATCCAATCATAGAATGTAGTTTCAAGTACTTGTGCCTATTCTGTAAAACATTTATAAAACTGCATGTATTCTCATCCCAAAAATATTCGTTAGTAAAATGGGACTATAACTCACTTTCACATATTACCAATTCGTCGAGATTTAGACTTGGCCACGGGTTGATTCACGAACCTAAAACAAATATATGTATATATATCAAAGTATGATCGAAATATATTCGCAACATATTTTATTACATTTTAACGATTTAAGTTTGTTAAGTCCAACGTTAGTAATCTACAACTAGTTGTCTACAGTTAGTAGTACATAAATAAATCAATATATATTATCTCGAATCAATCCACGACCCAGTGTATACAAGTCTCAGAATCGATCACAACTCAAAGTATATATATTATTTTGGAATCAACCTCAACCCTGTATAGCGAACTCGAGCATTACAGCATATAGAGTGTCTATGGTTGTTCCAAATAATATATATAGATGACGTCGATATGATATGTCAAAACATTGTATACGTGTCTATGGTCTATCAAGATTACATAAATATACATTAGTATACATGTACAATATTAGTTAGTTAAGTTATGGTTAGTATAGATTTGTTACAAAATTTTCGTAGCTAAAACTAGCAAAATTAACCAATTTTGTTTTACCCACCATTTCTTCGTTATAAATCCATTTTGAGTGAATCAAGTTTCTATGGTTTCATAATGATCTAAAATTTATGAAACTAAACAGAAAAATTATAAGTTTATAGTCGAAAATACAGGTTACAAGTCACTTTTGAAAGAGGTAGTCATTTCCGTCGAAAGAACGACATCTTGATGACCATTTTGAAAAACATACTTCCACTTTGAGTTTAACCATAATTTTTGGATATAGTTTCATGTTCATAAGAAAAATCATTTTACCAGAAGAACAACTTTTAAATCAAAGTTTATCATAGTTTTTAATTATCAAACCCAAAACAGCCCCTGGTTTACTACAACGGCGTATGTCCGGTTTTACGGTGTTCTTCGTGTTTCTAGATTTTAAATCATTAAGTTAGCATATCATATAGATATATAACATGTATTTAGTTGATTTTAAAAGTCAAGTTAGAAGGATTAACTTTGTTTGTGAACAAGTTTAGAATTAACTAAACTATGTTCTAGTGATTACATGTTTTAATCTTCGAATAAGATAATTTTATATATATGAATCGAATGATGTTATGAATATTATTACTACCTGAAGTTTAGTATTTAAACCTACTGGAAGTGACAAAAATTGATCTAGCTTCAAAGGATCTTGGATGGCTTGAAAGTTCTTGAAGCAGAATCATGACACGAAAATAAGTTCAAGTAAGATTATCACTCGAATTAAGATTGTTATAGTTATAGAAATTGAATCAAAGATTGAATATGAGTATTGCCTTGATTTAGAAAGATAACCTACTGTAAATAACAAAGATTTCTTGAGATTGGATGATCACTTGAAATGGATTTGCAAGATTGGAAGTAATCTAGTAAACTTGAAAGTGTTGTTGAAGTGTTCTTCCTATGATGATTATAGCTTGATTCTTGAAGTAGTTTTTTGATGAGGATGAAGATTAGTTTGCTGGATATTTGAGTGTTCAAGAGTGTGTTTAGAGAGAAAGAGAATGGAACTAATGATCTTGTGAATTAGACTTGAAATGCATGCATGTATGTATATAATATGCGTTTTTTTTTCAAAGTCCATAAAGGAGTTTTTAGTTTTTGTTATTTAGTTAGATATTTGTTATAAGAAGTTAAATGATAAATCCCCACATGTTGTTGACTCTAAGATGGCTGCTAATAGTAAATGATTAAGTGTGTATATACCAATAGTAAATACA
Organism: Rutidosis leptorrhynchoides; assembly: GCF_046630445.1. NCBI lineage: Eukaryota > Viridiplantae > Streptophyta > Magnoliopsida > Asterales > Asteraceae > Rutidosis > Rutidosis leptorrhynchoides. The sequence continues at coordinate 137,824,758 of NC_092342.1, read as the reverse complement.
TCTAGAAGCTGGGTATTGTACGAGTATGAATACGAGTGCATACGAGTAGAATTGTTGATGAAAATGAACGAGAATGTAATGTAAGCATTTTTGATAAGTAGAAGTACTTTGATATGGGTCTTAAAGTCTTTCAAAAGTGTATGAATACATCTTAAAATACTACATGTATATACATTTTAACTGAGTCGTTAAGTCATCGTTAGTCGTTACATGTAAGTGTTGTTTTGAAACCTTTAAGTTAACGATATCATTTAATGTTGTTAACCCATTGTTTATTATATCTAATGAGATGTTAAATTATTACATTATCATAATATTATGATGTATGAATATATCTTAATATGATATATATCTCAATTAATCAAGTCTTAACAAGTTTGATTGCTTAACATGTTGGAAACATTTAATCATGAAAAATAGTTTTCATTTAATATATAATCATGGAAAAGTTCGGGTCACTACAGCTTAGGGTGCCTGTGAGATACCCTTGGAAGCATCGAATATTAAAATAGTGATCGATAGGTGATAGTAATTCGACAGTTGCAAAAATCGAAGTTTAAGAGCATTGTGGTAAATACTTCTTATGAAGTGACGGATGAGCGAATGTTGTTGCTCTTAAGTGATAGATGGGTAAATATGACCAGTGAGCTGATGATGGACTTAATGGTTGGTTAGGCCGAAGGTTATGTTGAAGTATTGATATTGCGGTCGATGCAATTATTGTGTCGGATTGGTCACTCTCCTCCATGAGAGTGAGCAAGTGTTGATAAAGGTTCGTTGAGTGGAACGTCGGGTGATCTCAACGGAGATGCACGACTAATTAAATGGAGTGGCATATGCCTAGGCTTTGAGGCATATGTAAGACTAGGGTGGGGTTCGCTTTGCGAACGATTAAGGGCTGTTAGTTGTGATTTATGGTATGAAGGTGCGATGTCGATGCGTGTACGATATCTCTAGTGATGTTGTATAACGACTCTGAGAGCCTAAAGTGAATTTGCGGTGATTTGATGTGTATGACCAATAATGATAATGGTCATGTGTGTCGCGGAATGACAATTCTGCGGGATGTTATCATCTTGGCGATGAGAATGTGGAGTTGAATCCTAAGTGCAGAAGTTTTTACTTCCGCCCGAGGAAGCTCCGGTGGTGTTATGTATAGTGAAGTGTTGGAGTGTACCGTGCTAAGCCTCAATGGGTATTCGGAGTTCCTAACGAGGAAGAGTGACGGGTTGTTGATGTCGACTCGAGATCGTGCATTACGATTGTGAGTTACAGTTCCTGAATGTTATGCGTGAAGATTGTGATGATGGGATCGAAGGAAGTGTAAGTCTTCTTATGTAAGGTGGTCGTGTAGTACCAATGTGCGGTATGAGACCAAATGTGAAGTTTGAGATCTCGGAAAGAGAGAACGAATTTGTCATTGCGGGTGCTCTCGTAGTGAAAATATGGGTGGTCGTGAAACTCGGACAGTAGTATTGAATGGGAACGAGTTCGATATCATGGTGAATACAGTATTTTCCCTATCGGGAAACGTGATCGTGGAAATTGTCAGTAGATTATTCCACTTTATGGATGATTGTGAGGCGGGAAGTGTCGGATCTGATTGTCTGAGATTGAGGCACACATATGTTGTTTGTTTGCAAGGGTGCATTCCCTAGTGATACAACCCATTGGTTGCATTGGAATGTCTAGGCCATCTTTAACGGATGGTTGAGGCAAGTGGATTCACCAGGCGTTGGTAGATATTTTTGTGGGTCGCATGGCGAATTGCAAATTGTTCTGATGATAATTCGTTGTTGACGGGATTCTAGTACATGGATAGTTTCCATGCTAGTACTAGGAACCCGTAATTGTAAGTATGTGTTAGAGGGTTTAGGGGAAAAACCCAGTGTTGATGTTTTGTCTAGCTCTTGAGTACTATTGTCGTCCTGGATTAATTCAGAGACTGGTGGTCATGTGCGGATCGATTGATGGGAAAGTTTGTGTTCCCAGTATGATTATTTGGGGATACCGAAATTTCTTCGTTGAAGTAATAACCCGATGGTGGTGAAGGGGGAAGTTGGTTCTTGATTCGGAGAACATTCGTGATTGACCGGTTGAGTGATGTGTTTACGAACCGATGAAGTATGGAGTTTTAATGAGGCGTGGATCCTTCTTGATTTGGATTAATGTAAGACTTGGTTCACAGCGTAGTGGACCTAGTAGGTCACGTTGGGTGATATAGTTATGGATGTAGCTTGTTTTCCGTATTTCCTAAGTGGGCATTTAGACGTTGAGTGTATGAGATACCGTTTGTTGCGGTAATGCACACTAGTGATTATTAGCGTGTGGGGAGATATTCGAGTTGAGGATATCGTTGTGGACATCGAGTTTGGTTGTATGTCGGAGGACCATTGAGTGTGGGTCCGATTTGTTGAGTGACGGAGATCACGAGGACGTAATCCAGTTTAAGTGGGGGAGAGTTGTAAGACCCTGAATTTTATACATGACATTCAGTTTCAGAGTGGCACGCCGTACCAAGAAAGTGGCACGCCGTGCCAAAGCAAAATTCAGCAAAACCAGTTTCAGAGTGGCACGCCGTGCCAAGAAAGTGGCGCGCCGTGCCAAGGCAAATATGCAAATTCATAACCTAAGTGGCACGTCGTGCCAGTTAGGTGGCCCGTCGTGCCAAGACCTGATTCAACATTTTTTAAAGGGGTTAAATGAGGGGCAAAGTGGTAATTTGACTTGTGGACAGTTTTGAAGCCACAAATCTGGCCAAACCTCATCCACATCTTCATTTCATCTTATCCTCTTCATCTCAAACTCTCTCATCTTTCTAGAGAGAGGAAACCCGTTTAGAGAGAGAGCTTTGATTGGAGAAGAAGAAAATTGAATCGGGTGAAGGTGCAAGAGTTAAAGTTGTTCCTTTCATCCCTAGCTACGTTTTGATTATAGTGGTAAGTCTCGAATCTGAATTTTAGTGTTTGATTCTTGTTTTGTGTTAGGGTTTGAGTTAGTGTTGGGTTATAAACCCCATTTCTCATGAAATTGGGGGGTTTTGTTGTATTTTTAGTGTAAGTTGTCATTACCTGGAAATTTCCGACCAAATTTAAACTTAATCTTTATATGGGTTCGAGACGACAAGCAAAGTCTGTAATATTGAGTCTCAAAATTTTTGAATTGTTTTAATGAATTCATTTAACATTTGACCATTTCTGACGACTCACGATACGATTACTTGTAAATAGATATGCATATATATAATATATATAATAATATGAAATACTATATATGGTAATTGTTATAGCTAATGTTGTAAAATAATAATAATATATAATAATTATTTAAAGAGTATATATTTATAAATAAAGTATATAGAATATATATTTTGTGATTTTGAAGTTATTTAGTAAACGAAAGTAACACTCAATTGTCATTTGATTGACAGTAAACGAGTTAAAAAGAGACTTATGTGATTTTAAAATAAAAGGTTAGCCGAAAATGAGTTTTGCAAATTATGGGCTTATTAAAAATGCATTTAGGAATTATTTGTTGAATTTTAAAACTTTTTATATTTTACTTGAGGTTGGGAGTGAATAATTAATGTAATTTTTATTTAATAGTTAATGCTCGAATTTTATACTATAATGACCAAAATAAATAAATATAGTTAATTTAAAAATATGAGATTTTTCTGAAAAATTTTATCCGCCACTAATTAACAATGGGGCAAGAAATACTATCTGAAAATAAGTGGTCGTTAGATAGTACACCTTCACTATTGTTCACTATTTATGATTGATTCTTCTTTCTCCACTAACTCACTTAATTGACATATTTAATATATATATAATGACATACATTAACCACAAACATTCTATGTGATTCTCTATTATGACACGAATTCAATACCATATTTTATTTATCTTACTTTTTCAATTCAATTACACAAAAGTCATAACACAATGCACACATGTGACTACCTTTCTGTTTCCTTTCATTTCAACCAACTATTACCATTATTACCATATTATTATTAATATTATTAATTACTTAGTTTATGTTACAGAAAATATATATATATATATATATATATATATATATATATATATATATATATATATATATATATATATATATTTATATATATATATATATATATATATATACACACACACATATACAATTCATAAGATAAATAACTACACCACCATCCTTGTTCCTTTTATTCCTTCTTCCTAGACCACCACAACCACCTTCTTCACCGGATGACCCATCATCACCACCATGGAACACCTCAAATAACCACCACTGCCATAACTGTTACTTGGATGCACCTCTAACCATCATCAAAACCTGTAACAAGTTCTTGTTTCACTCATGAATTACCCAACAGCCAACACCTTTTATTTTTTTTCTTTCCTTCGGTACTCCTACAGCCGTCAACTACTGTGGACATGGAGATGCTACTACCATCGCTGCGTTTTTCTTTCTGGTTCCAAACAGAAACGGACGATATGATGATGATGGCCATGATAATAACCCGACGCTTATGATGATGAAGAAGATACAAGATGATGATAAAAACAATAATAAAGATGATATTGCTACTCGCTATTTTTCTCGTTTCTGTTTCTGGTAAACATCAACGATGGTGAGATTGATGATAGATCATACGATGTTGATAACAATATGAGTAGGGTGATGGATGCCGTATGATGAAGATGAACGAATATGAAGATGACGTATGAATATCAAAATGATGATGAAGTTTATTTTTTTATTTTTTTTCTCTTCGTTCCTATTGAGCAAGAAATCAAGAAACACAAAAATTGATTTATGTTATGGCCTATTAAGTATAGGATTGGGCTAAGAATTTGGGCTCATTAACTTGATCTATTTAAATGATGGTAACAATGATGATAAATACAAGTGAAGGAGATGGCGAAATGAGAAATTGATGTTGGTATTGTTTTTGTTGTTGAAATTTTAGGAAAAAGATCAAACTGTTAGATAAGTTATATGGAATTAATGCGGGGTTAAAATAGATATGAAATGTACGGTTCAATGGTTAGGCGTGTTGTCAGGTGAACAAGGGGTCTCGAGTTCGAGCTCAGACAGTGGCATTTCTTTTTAGAAAAAGAAGAAAATATAAACAGAAAATAAAATGGGTTATATAGTTTCAGTTCTAGAATTATATCAGAAAAATTGAATTGGTTGAATGGTTGGGTGTGTTTATTGATTAGCAGGAGGTTGCGGGTTCGAGCCCGGGCATAGGCGCTAATTTTGGAACTTTTTCTTCTTGAGAGGTAGATATCATTATTAATCTTATTATTATTAGACTTATTATTATTATTATTATTATTATTATTATTATTATTATTATTATTATTATTATTATTATTATTATTATTATTATTATTATTATTATTAGTATTATTATTATTATTATTATTATTATTATTATTATTATTTTTAACATTAATATTATTATTTTTACATTATTATTATTATTATCATTTTTATTATTACTAGTATCATTATTATTTTTATAAAAACCATATTATTATTATTATCAATATTAATACTAATATTATTATCATTACTACAATAAAAATTAGTCATATAGAAATATACTTAACTAAACTGTATTAACATTTTTATTTATTTAAAGTATATAAAATAAATACATTTAATTAAATTATTAATGAAATACATAATTTAAAATAACAAGTATATCAATAATAATATATAAATTCATTCGATTACAATTATATGTGTTAATATATATATATATATATATATATATATATATATATATATATATATATATATATATATATATATATATATATATATATATATATATATATATATGATATAGGTTCGTGAATCCGAGGTCAACCCTGCACTTGTTCAGTGCCGTCATATGCATAATTGCTACGAAATACAGTATAGTGAGTTTCATTTGCTCCCTTTTAATATATATTTTTGGGCTGAGATTACATGCGCTGCTTTTATGTTTGACGAAATAGACACAAGTACTTAAAATATATTCTACGTTGAGTTGTACCACCTTGCATATCTTCCCTAATAGCTTGGTAACTAATATTTACATGTTGGAATAACATGTAAGCGCGAATCCTATTGATAGATCTATCGGGTTTGACCACCCCGACCGGGCTAGTCGCTCTAGTATCGTAAACGGTTGCATAGTACTTCGTTTTTTACTACACTTGGTACAGTGTAGGGAGATTTCATAATAAAGGGAATATTCCACATTAATTGTTAACTATGGTTACCGAAGCGCTCAACAACTTATAGAATACTTTTATACACTTGCGAGTGTACATATATATAAATGGAAATCTTGTGGTCTATTAAAATATTGAAATAATGGTTATGATAAACCTATGAACTCACCAACCTTTTGATTGACACTTTTAAGCATGTTTATTCTCAGGTATGAAAGAAATCGTCCGCTGTGCATTCGCTCATATTACATGGAGTCATTCATGGCATACTTAGGACAACACCTCGCAATGGGACCAAATGTTGATGACTTCGTCCAGGTGGATTAGGACGGGTTGTTAAAGTTGGTATCAGAGCGGTGGTCTTAGCGAACTAGGTCTTGCATTAGTGTGTCTAACTAATAGTCGTTAGGGTGCATTAGTGAGTCTGGACTTCGACCTTAGCTGCATCTTATAAGTATTGTTTATCATTTCTAGTAGAAAATTACCTGCTTATCATTCCTAAGTCTAGACATAACTTCGTGCACTTATTTGATAGATAGTGTATAGATAAATTCATATTATAGCGTATCAGTTACTGTAAAGTTTGCCTGACAGCTTCCGAAAGTTCCTCCGTAATCTACGAGATCTTCTATACTATATATAGGTATTCTATGTAATTAGAATATCATCCAATATCCGAAAATCATTTCATATCGAAAACCCTGTATCTAACCGAACAAGACAAAACTCGTAACTAGTTCAAATTCTTTAGATTCCGACAACTATTCCGTTATGGATTTTGACTCGAGCTCCGAAGACAGTGTAACTGGGATGGACCAACCAATCAGCCATCATCAATTCTGGATGAGTTGAGGATGGGTTCGTAGTCTACTCAAACATTGGATACAAGAAGAAGGTGATCCTTTCCATCCACCACATTCTCCTCTTGGCGAAGAACCTGAAGCACTTACCGACGAACCTGTTCGTAATACCATTTTCTCTCTCATTTCCAGAGTATCTAGTCACGATTATATACTATCTCAAATTCAAAACCTTATTCATCTGCTCGTTCCAACCGTCAACCATCCCAGAGTAATAGAAGAAGTCAACGAGCTTCGCGCTCGAGTAATCAATTTAGAGAATATGGTGCAAAACTTACCACTTTCAGCAACATCACCAACACCAACAGTACCACCAACATCAACACCGGTATCACCAACAACCCAAGTTTCAACATCACATTCCTCAACATCTCACTCTGTACCTCGAGTATAATCATCGTTCTACATGACGTTCTATATCATTTATCTTCGTTCGACATGGCGATTATGTAATCTCTAATGTTTTAGAGATTATATATTCTTGTTCTAACGGTAAATCAAATGAGTCTAATATCATATTAACTCATTAAATTCGTGATTACATCTGAAGAAAATATATATGTATATATATTTCTTTTGTACAAACTATTAATGATGAAAATATTTTAACGGGTAGGTAATACCCGAGGAATATTTAGATTTCACATTATTATGTTACACTGTACATTCTTCCAATCTGATTCAACAGCCATTTACTATCATACTTACATCCACATATATACGAATCCGTTCACCACAGAATAACCATTTTCATTCAATTTCATATTTGGATTTTGATCTATCAAAATCCAACAAGTGGCATAATGAAGAAAAAATTGGACAAAATAAAATTTGTTAGAAACAAACAAATTAACTATGAGAAATTTTGTTAAGAATTCAAGCTGACAAAATCCTAGCTAACTGTTCTTAGCTAACTGTTAATTCCTTATTACATTTATTTATCGCAATTTATTTATCGTAATTTTAATTCTCGCAATTTTATTTTTCGTTATTTAATTTCTGTTATTTATTTTACGCACTTTAAATATCGGGACACGTATACAAGGTTTTGACATATCATATCGACGCATCTACATATATTATTTGGAATAACCATAGACACTCTATATGCGGTAATGATTGAGTTAGCTATACAGGGTTGAGGTTAATTCTACAATAATATATATACTTTGAGTTGTGATCGAGTCTGAGACATGTATACAATGGGGCATGATACGTATTAATTAATTCGAATATTATATATTAAACTATATATGAATTATTGAACTACTAACTGTGGACTACTAACTGTGAACTAATAACATTGGACAATTAAAATGAATTAAAATATTGATTATAACATATGAAAGTAAACAATTCTTCAAGTTTGCCACTTGATTTCATCTTAAACATCCTTTGTATCTTGACGATCACAATCAGCGTTTAATCATCTAAAAACCTTCAATATTCTTGAAAACCCTCGGTTTGATAACCGATGATTCAGATCCATTAACTCTGAAAATTCTGACGAAGCAGCATGTTGTAGATGGTCTCAATGGCCAAAAGTTGATGATAAAGAATGGAACGCTCGATAGAAAATTTGGTACTGAAAAACGGATTGAGCTAACCACAAAGGTGTAGTGACCCGAACTTTTCCATGTTTATATATATTATTTGAAATTGATATTTACATGATTAAGTGTTTCCAACATGTTAAGCAATCAAACTTTTTAAGACTTGATTAATCGAAATAGGTTTCATATAGACATTTGACCACCTAAGTTGACCGGTGATTCACGAACGTTAAAACTTGTAAAAACTATATGATGACATATATATGGTTATATATATAGTTAACATGATTTTATGATAAGTAAGTATCTCATTAGGTATTTTAACAATGAGTTATATACATAAAAATGAGACTATTAAATTAAGAAACTCGAAAACGATATATATAACGATTATCGTTATAACAACGTCTTACTAAGTACATATGGTTAATTATGTTAAATGATAAGTAAATATATCATTAAGTGTATTAACAATGAACTACATATGTAAAAATATGACTACTAACTTAATGATTTTTCAAAACAAGACATATATGTAACGATTAACGTTGTAACGACATTTAAATGTATATATATCATATTAAGATATATTAATATATCATAATATCATGATAATATAATAATTTAACATCTCATTAGATATAATAAACATTGGGTTAACAACATTTACCAAGATTTTTAACTTAAAGGTTTCAAAACAACATATACATGTAACGACTAACGATGACTTAACGACTCAGTTAAAATGTATTTACATGTAGTGTTTTAATATGTATTCATACACTTTTGAAAGACTTCAAGACACTTATCAAAATACTTCTACTTAACAAAAATGCTTACAATTACATCCTCGTTCAGTTTCATCGACAATTCTACTCGTATGCACCCGTATTCGTACTCGTACAATACACAGCTTTTAGATGTATGTACTATTGGTATATACACTCTAATGATTAGCTCTTAGCAGCCCATGTGAGTCACCTAACATATGTGGGAACCATCATTTGGCAACTAGCATGAAATATCTCATAAAATTACAAAAATATTAGTAATCATTCATGACTTATTTACATGAAAACAAAATTACATATCCTTTATATCTAATCCATATACCAACGACCAAAAACACCTACAAATACTTTAATTCTTCAATTTTCTTCATCTAATTGATCTCTCTCAAGCTCTATCTTCAACTTCTAAGTGTTCTTCATAAATTCCATAAGTATAGTTTCATAAAAATCAAGAATACTTCCAAGTTTGCAAGTCTACTTCCAAGCTTTCTAATACATTCCAAGTAATCATCTAAGATCAAGGAACCTTTGTTATTTACAGTAGGTTATCTTTCTAATTCAAGGTAATATTCATATTCAAACTTTGATTCTATTTCTACAACTATAACAATCTTATTTCGAGTTAAAATCTTACTTGAACTGTTTTCGTGTCATGATTCTGCTTCAAAAACTTTCAAGCCATCCAAGGATCCTTTGAAGCTAGATCCATTTTTCTCATTTCTAGTAGTTTTATCCAGAAAACTTGAGGTAGTAATGATGTTCATAACATCATTCGATTCTTACATATAAAGCTATCTTATTCGATGGTTTAAACTTGTAATCACTAGAACATAGTTTAGTTAATTCTAAACTTGTTCGCAAAAAAAAGTTAATCTTTCTAACTTGACTTTTAAAATCAACTAAAAACATGTTCTATATCTATATGATATGCTAACTTAATGATTTAAAACCTGGAAACACGATGAACACCATAAAATCGGATATACGCCGTCGTAGTGAAACCGGGGGCTGTTTTGGTTTGGATAATTAAAAACTATGATAAACTTTGATTTAAAAGTTGTTCTTCTGGGAAAATGATTTTTCATATGAACATGAAACTATATCCAAAAATCTTGGTTAAACTCAAAGTGAAAGTATGTTTTTCAAAATGGTCATCAAGATGTCGTTCTTTCGACAGAAATGACTAACTCTTTAGTAATTGACATGTAACTTAAATTTCTGACTATAAACCTATACTTTTTCTATTTGGATTCTTAAATGAGAGTTCAATATGAAACCATAGCAATTTGATTCACTCAAAATGGATTTAAAATGAAGAAGTTATGGGTAAAACAAGATTGGATATTTTTGATCTTTTTAGTTACGGGAAATGTTTAACAAATCTATACAAATCATATCCTAGCTAATTTATATTGTATTATACATGTATTCTAATATATTATGTAATCTTGGGATACCATAGACACGAATGCAAATGTTTTGACATATCATATCGACCCATGTGTATATATTATTTGGAACAACCATAGACACTCTATATGCAGTAATGTTGGAGTTAGCTATACAGAGTTGAGGTTGATTCCAAAAATATATATATTTTGAGTTGTAATTTAGCCTGAGATGTGTATACATTGGGTCGTGGATTGATTCAAGATAATATATATCGATTTATTTCTCTACATCTTGTTGGGATTTAACAAGTTCATAATACTTAAAACCTTTTAAGAATCATTCAAAGCGGAAGCGTGTAATTACCAATTAAACTTGTTAATCTTTAAACCAATTTAAAGCTAAATCCCAATAGGATCAAGTTGTGAAATCATGCTTACAAATTAACAAGAAAGGAAGTGATATATACCTCCTCAAAACCAAGTTTGAGGGCTGCTCAAAAGTGCAGAAAGTTGATGAAGATGATGGTGAAAATGGCCTCCAAGTTGAAGCTTCAAGTGTGTTAAACTCCAAGCCTTTGATGCTCCAACACCACCCTTGATTATGACTAGACTCTAGAACCTTAACCACCTTATTAAAGTAGTTTGAAACCCACTTCTATCTGCTGGAAATTTCGGCCAGCAGCAACAATGAAAGATGATGATGAATGCTAGCTTCTAATGGTGAAACCTCAAGGGATTATACCCCAAGCTTGTTACCAACAACCTAGCCTTTGGTTAGGATTTTAAATGCACTTAAATATCACTTGAAAAACAAACTTGATAACCCTTTTTTCTCATCTAAAATTCACAGCACAACAGCCCCAATTTTTAGCAGAAATGAATCAGTTTTTTTTCTCTATAGAATGTTGTGTTGTGCACTAGTATTAAGTCCCACAATCCTTGGTCTTTTGCCCATTCTTATGTAAACTTGTGCATCTCAAAAGTAGCAATATTTTAGCATGGATTGTTCCCTTGGTTTGACTCTCAAAATCTGCACTTTGAGTGGGTTTATATAAAATTGGGACAATTTTATAAACTTGCAATATATATAAACCTTGTCACAAAATACACCATGCATTTGTTACTTACATATTTTATAAACCAATTTATAAAATACAACACAACATAATTATTTAAACCTATAAATAATTAAATATAAATTATCCAAATAATTTATTTCAAGTGATAATATTTTAGAAAACCGATTTTCTAAAGTTCAAGTGTCGCGTATTTATTTAACGAGCCAATCGTCAAGACTAAATACATTTAAGGTGTCGGTAAGCTTGTTATTGGGTATGAACTGACTTGGATCATAACATATTAGCCACATTAATTTAATATGTCTCTCGGGCATATGAAATACCTTCAATCTCCCACTTGCACGAGAAACATAAGAAATTAATGCAAGTGACAGATACCACCTAACGACCGTCCATCACCCCCAATATGTTATGACTTTGTGCCATTCAATAACATCATCCTTTTCGAGTTCCCATCTCGAATATGATTAGGTGAATCTTTTCATTATATCCTTTCATCCTAGATGTCATGTTAAATCTAAGAGATACAGAGTGATCACTCTCATTTAGATTTAACTTTATCAGGCCTTAGACATCTGACTCTCAACGAATAAGAGAGACAAATTCCATCTTGACTACATATGTCCTAGATATATACTTTGTATCACACCTGAGCTCTTCCTTATGAACTACCATATTTCAGAATAGTGAAGGAAAGAATCAAGGCAGAATACTAAGTGAATATCCGAACCTAATATGTATCTCAGGTCAGAGGATACAATGATATTCGCCTTTACTCAAGATTACATGTGATCAACCATAAAGGCTCCATTTAGTAAATCTTGAGGGCGGGTCTTCCAATATTTGTATCCCACAAATATCTATGAACCTTGGTAGCAACCTTGCCCCACATTCATCCCGTGAATGTATACCAATCCAAGTTCATAATAGTATAAACCTCATACTTGTTCCCACAAATGTGATCGACTACGGAATTTAGAATAATTACTTATTCATGGATAAAATATGCAAAATAGGAACATAACTCAAAATAAATTAATGCCATAATTATATTAATGAGTTTGAACAATTTCGTTCCGTTACAATACTTAAAACAGATCACAACCAATCACTAGAACATCGAAGCCCTAATGCACTAACATGCCCTTGATGTTTCGCACCATGTTAGAGCTTCGTGAGTGGATCCGCTATATTAAGATCTGTGTGAACTTTGCGAATACATATATTTCCCTTTTCAACTACATCCCTTATGTAGTTGAATCTCCGCTCAATGTGACGGGTCTTTTGGTGAGCACGAGGTTCCTTGATTTGAGCAATCGCACCCTCGTTGTCACAAAAGATCTCAAGAGGGTCCTGAATGGAAGGGACTACTCCTAAGTCGTCGATGAATTTCTTCATCCATGCAGCTTCCTGAGCTGCCAATGATGCGGCGATGTACTCCGACTCTGTAGTGGATAAAGCAACAACATCCTGTTTTGAACTCTTCCCAGAGACCGCACCTCCATTTAACGTGAAGACATAACCGGACTGTGACCGAGAATCATCTCGATCAGTTTGGAAACTCGCGTCCACGTAACCTTTTACAGCGAGTTCCTCCTCACCAGACCAATATATTAGAAACATATCCTTAGTCCTCCTAAGGTATTTCAATATACTTTTGACAGCATTCCAATGACTGTTGCCTGGGTTATTTTGGTATCTGCTTGTCAGGCTTAGAGCGCATGACACATCCGGTCTCGTGCATATCATTGCATACATGATTGACCCAATGGCAGACGCATATGGAACTTTCTTCATTCTCTCCTGTTCATCTTTCGTGGTGGGGCACTGAGATGAACTAAGAAGTGTTCCCTTTTGAATAGGTACCAAACCTTTCTTAGAGTTCTCCATCTTGAACCTTTTCAAGATCTTTTCAATGTATGACTTTGATTTAAACCTATCAGTTTCTTGGATCTATTTCTGTAGATCCCTATCCCCAAAACGTATTGTGCTTCTCTAAGATCCTTAATGGAGAAGCATTTACTTAGCCAAGTTTTAACGCCTTGCATTGCCGGAATATCATTTCCAAATAATAATATATCATCCACATATAATACAAGGAACATGATAGTGCTCCCACTAGCTTTCTTGTATACACAAGCTTCATCACCATTTTTAATGAAGCCAAATTTCTCGACTTCCTTATTAAAACGATGATTCCACATTCTAGATGCTTGTTTCAATCCGTAGATTGACTTCTTTAACTTGCATACCTTTTTAGGATATTTCGGATCAACAAAACCTTCAGGCTGAACCATATAGACATCTTCCACAAGATATCCATTTAGGAAAGCGGTCTTGACATCCATTTACCATATTTCGTAATCATAATGAGCGGCAATGGCAAATAATATCCTAATAGACTTTAGCATTGCCACAGGCGAAAAAGTTTCATCATAGTCAACCCCTTGAGTTTGAGTGAAACCCTTTGCTACAAGTCTAGCTTTATATGTATCCAAGTTTCCATGTATGTCAGTTTTCATTTTGAAAAGCCATTTACAATCAACTAGCCTTGAGCCAGTAGGTTGTACAACCAGTTCCCAAACTTGGTTGTCATACATGGATTGCATCTCAGCGTTCATGGCTTCCTGCCATTTATCCTTATCAATCCTTGATAAAGCATCTTGGTAGTTTGTTGGTTCATCCAAATCAACCACATAGCAACCATCCATGAGAAAGCCATATCTCTCAGGAGGATTACTAATCCTACCAGATTTGCGAACGTCTTGTGTATTTTGATCATCCATTTGTTCACTTTCAACATTTTCATGTTGAGTGCTAGTATCAACCAATTGTGTATCATCTACTTGATCTCGAACCTCCTCAAGATCTATCTTCCTTTCACTATCACCTTCCATTAGGAACTTAGTTTCAAGGAATTCAGCCTTCCGAGCAACAAATACATTCTGTTCAGAAGGATCATAGAAATAATATCCCATATTATCCTTGGGATATCCTATGAAGATACACTTTGTGGATCGAGCATTCAACTTATTAGGGACATAACGCTTAGGGTAAGCTTCACATCCCCATACCTTTAAGTATGATAGAGATGGAGGCTTTCCAAACCACATCTCATGAGGTGTTCGTTCCACTTTCTTGGTTGGGGCCATATTTAAAATACGAGCCTCGGAGCATAGACAATAACCCCAAAATGATAGAGGTAACGAGCTTCTAGCAATCATAGATCGAACCATATCCATTAGGGATCGGTTCCTCCTTTCGGAAACTCCATTCAGTTGGGGTGTTCCAGGAGGAGTGAGTTGCGAGATAATCCCACAACTTCTAAGATGATCTTGGAAAGCATCGCTTAGGTATTCACCTCCTCTATTGGTACGAAGTACCTTGATTGTCTTATTGAGTTGATTTTGTACTTCGTTTTGATATTATTTGAATGCTTCAAAAGTTTCGTCCTTGTGTCTTAATAAGTAGACATATCCAAAACGACTGAAGTCATCAATGAAAGTAACGAAGTATCTTTCACCATTCCTAGCTATGGGCTTAAAGGGTCCACATACATCTGAATGTATTAATCCCAATAAGTCTTTAGCCCTTTCATAGGTCCCTTTGAAATGTGCTTTAGTCATTTTGCCTTGTAAACAAGATTCACATACATCAAACGAGTCTAGTTCATTTGATTTCAAAAGTCCATTCTTTTGAAGTGTATGCATTCAATTCTTGTTTATGTGACCAAGGCGACAATGCCATAAGTAGGAATCACTCAAATCCCTTTTGAGTTTCTTGGTGTTCGCATGGTATATTGAGCTATTGTATGATGTGTCATCATGAACCAATTCATAAATACCATTCGAAGGCGAAGCCTTAAAATAGAACACATTATCTAAAGAAACATGGATATCATCATTAATGAAATTAAGATTAAAACCATATTGTTTCAAATGGGTTATAGAAATAATGTTTCTTGATAAATCGGGTGCATACAAAATATTTTTCAAAATAAGCTCCAAACCACTTGGTAGCTTCAAAACAAAGTCTCCTTGAGCTTTAACTTGCACCCTTGCTCCATTTCCCATGAAGAGACTTGTTGTCCCCGCTTCTTGATCACTTCTTTTGAACCCCTGCAAAGAATTGCAAATATGAGTTCCACATCCTGTGTCTAATACCCATGTATTAGAAGAAGTAATACTAAGCTCAATGTATACCATATATACATTACCTGAGGTTTGCCCTGCATCCCTCTTTTCTTTCAACTCCTTAAGGTAGACCGGGCAATTTCGTTTCCAGTGACCCATTTCACCGCAACCAAAGCACGGATCTTCCTTGGGGTTAGCTTTACCGGCAACCTTTTGCTTCTTGTTATTATTGGTTGGGGTAACCATCTTCCCCTTTCCCTTGCCCTTGCCGTGGTAGGCGGGTCCTTTCCTCTTAGCCGCCTTCGGCTTAGAAGTGTTATGGTTTTTGGACCCGCCTTCATTGATCATAAACATGGGTGAAGCCCTTTTACCCATGCTCTCTTCGGCCGTCTTAAGCATGGCATGTAATTCACCAATGCTCTTATCCCATCCATTCATGTTGTAATTCATTACAAATGTGTCAAACCTATTTGACAAGGAATTAAGGATAAGGTCTGTGGCTAATTCATTAGACACGTTGCAGTTTAGATGGTTCGCTCGATCAATTAGGCTTTTCATCTTAAGGACATAAGATGAAACGGATTAGGAGTCGTCCATCCGACATGCATGAAGCGCTCGGACCGTTTCAAAGCGCTTGACATGAGCTTGTTGAAAGAACATCTCCTTCAACTGTGTGATCATGTCATATGCACTATGTTGCTCGAAATCCTTTTGGAGTTCGGGTAACATAGTCCCAAGCATGAGGCAAGAAACTTGCAATGAATCGGTGCAATATTTCTCCCAATAAGCCATGCCTTCCGTATCATCCTCGTTTGGTTAATCGGGAATGGGGTCTTCCAACGCATACGCCATGTCCTCTAGTTTGAGGACAATTCTTAGATTGCGGAACTAATCCATGAAGTTCGTATGGTTGAGTTTTTCCTTTTCAAGGATTGACCTCAACGATAGGCTGTTAAAGTTTATTGGTTCGTTCAGAATGTTGTTGTTATTGGCGACCATCTACAAAATTTAACAAAGTTGTTTAAGTATCAATTTTAATTTAACGATCAATACCCTTTTAAATCCAATTGATATTTATTAAATTTTAGAATCCAACGGTAAACCAAATTTCGGTTAGGTGACCTTTATCCCGTCATTTGATTTAGCTAGGTAGTCATTGTATGACAATTGCAATCCTTTTGCAACTTCTAAGTTATGGGATCATGCAATCCTTTTGCATGGCATATTTATCCCATCAATGCCTATTTGATCCTCATGCTTCGGTGACCCTAAGTTTATGATTCCCAAATCAAGTCGTCCTACTTGTGTAAATGGGTAAATTTAACGTACAAGTGGTTAGGTGACCTTTATCCCACAAGTGTGTGAAATTCACCTTAATCATATTAGTTTGTTCATAACGATTAGGTGACCTTTATTCCATTGTGAGTTCCATAATATTTTTAAGTGTTGCACAAAAGGATGGCGTTTAACTTGTTTGCCTTGTTTAAAAGGGATTTTAAATTTTCATTATTTCTAGTTTGAGAAAACTTTTATGCCATACACCAACATGCATTTAGTGTATGGTTCATTTGAAATCCATTTTCATGTCTATAAACCATTATATATATATGATCCTAATCATGTTCTTAATAACCATTTATTAATGTCCTTTTAGCCATTTTTAATTTAACCAATTAAATTGTAGTTTTGCTTGTTGTTAACTTGTGTGATTAACTTGTAGCATACAAACATACAATCCACAATCATACAATAAACAACCATGCATGCAAAACAAATATGTTCACAATCAAGCCATTTTGGTAGATATTTGTTTAGCCGAAAACAAATGCCACCGGATAAGGGGTTATAACACAAAGTAGGAGATTTTAAATCTCCCACTTAATCTTGCATCCAAATGCTTCTTCTTGTGTTCTTCAAGTCTTCATCATCTTCATCTTTTTACAAAATATATCCTAATACATTTAGTCTAAAAAAGTGAAATTACAACCTAATCTATTTTACATACCAAATATAAAATAAATTACATAACTAAAATAATATTATTACATACCAAATGAATAAATATTAAATCAACCAAACATGCAACCAAACACAAGGTCAAGGCTTAGATTGTGAACATCATCAACATAAGTGATAGGCAATACAGAATCACAAGTGATTGGAAACACAGAATCACAAGTGATCTGCAACACAGAATCACAAGTGATTGGCAATACAGAATCACAAATGATTGCCAATACAGAATCACAAGTGATTGGCAGTACAGAATCACAAGTGATTGGCAGTACAGAATCACAAGTGATTGGTAGTACAGAATCACAAGTGATTGGCAATACAGAATCACAAGTGATTGGCAATACTGAATGCAGAATCACAAGTGATTTTGGCCAAAATGAAAAACCACCCAAAAC
The DNA here is from genome assembly GCF_046630445.1 of Rutidosis leptorrhynchoides. NCBI lineage: Eukaryota > Viridiplantae > Streptophyta > Magnoliopsida > Asterales > Asteraceae > Rutidosis > Rutidosis leptorrhynchoides. The sequence continues at coordinate 137,806,304 of NC_092342.1, read as the reverse complement.
CGAAAATTTTACATTCTACTTCATGCATGTTCATAGAATGAAAAATTATAGTGGATTTAATAACCATCTCGAAGCATATTTCAACAACTTCGGCTCTAGATACCATTGTTGGGATTTAACAAGTTCATAATACTTAAAACCTTTTAAGAATCATTCAAAGCGAAAGCGTGTAATTACCAATTAAACTTGTTAATCTTTAAACCAATTTAAAGCTAAATCCCAATAGGATCAAGTTGTGAAATCATGCTTACAAATTAACAAGAAAGGAAGTGATATATACCTCCTCAAAACCAAGTTTGAGGGCTGCTCAAAAGTGCATAAAGTTGATGAAGATGATGGTGAAAATGGCCACCAAGTTGAAGCTTTAAGTGTGTTAAACTCCAAGCCTTTGATGCTCCAACACCACCCTTGATTGTGACTAGACTCTAGAACCTTAACCACCTTGTTAAAGTAGTTTGAAACCCACTTCTATCTGCTGGAAATTTTGGCCAGCAGCAACAATGAAAGATGATGATGAATGCTAGCTTCTAATGGTGAAACCTCAAGGGATTATACCCCAAGCTTGTTACCAACAACCTAGCCTTTGGTTAGGATTTTAAATGCACTTAAATATCACTTGCAAAACAAAATTGATAACCCTTTTTTCTCATATAAAATTCACGGCACAGCAGCCCCAATTTTTAGCAGAAATGAATCAGTTTTTTTTCTCTATAGAATGTTGTGTTGTGCACTAGTATTAAGTCCCACAATCCTTGGTCTTTTGCCCATGCTTATGTGAACTTGTGCATCTCAAAAGTAGCAATATTCTAGCATGGATTGTTCCCTTGGTTTGACTCTCAAAATCTGCACTTTGAGTAGGTTTATATAAAATTGGGACAATTTTATAAACTTGCAATATATATAAACCTTGTCACAAAATACACCATGCATTTGTTACTTACATATTTTATAAACCAATTTATAAAATACAACACAACATAATTATTTAAACCTATAAATAATTAAATATAAATTATCCAAATAATTTATTTCAAGTGATAATATTTTAGAAAACCGATTTTCTAAAGTTCAAGTGTCGCGTATTTATTTAACGAGCCAATCGTCAACACTAAATACGTTTAAGGTGTCGGTAAGCTTCACATTAATTTAATATGTCTCTCGGGCATATGAAATACCTTCACATCTACAAAAATATTAGTAATCATTCATGACTTATTTACATGAAAACAAAATTACATATCCTTTATATCTAATCCATATACCAACGATCAAAAACACCTACAAACACTTTCATTCTTCAATTTTTTTCATCTAATTGATCTCTCTCAAGTTCCATCTTCAAGTTCTAAGTGTTCTTCATAAATTTCATAAGTATAGTTTCATAAAAATCAAGAATACTTCCAAGTTTGCAAGTCTACTTCCAAGCTTTCTAATCCATTCCAAATAATCATCTAAGATCAAGGAATCTTTGTTATTTACAGTAGGTTATCTTTCTAATTCAAGGTAATATTCATATTCAAACTTTGATTCAATTTCTACAACTATAACAATCTTATTTCGTGTGAAAATCTTACTTGAACTGTTTCCGTGTCATGATTCTGCTTCAAGAACTTTCAAGCCATCCAAGGATCCTTTGAAGCTAGATCCATTTTTCTCATTTCCAGTAGTTTTATCCAGAAAACTTGAGGTATTAATGATGTTCATAACATCATTCGATTCATACATATAAAGCTATCTTATTCGAAGGTTTAAACTTGTAATCACTAGAACATAGTTTAGTTAATTCTAAACTTGTTCGCAAACAAAAGTTAATCCTTCTAACTTGACTTTTAAAATCAACTAAACACATGTTCTATATCTATATGATATGCTAACTTAATGATTTAAAACCTGGAAACACGATGAACACCATAAAATCGGATATACGCCGTCGTAGTGAAACCGGGGGCTGTTTTGGTTTGGATAATTAAAAACTATGATAAACTTTGATTTAAAAGTTGTTCTTCTGGGAAAATGATTTTTCATATGAACATGAAACTACATCCAAAAATCTTGGTTAAACTCAAAGTGAAAGTATGTTTTTCAAAATGGTCATCATGATGTCGTTCCTTCGACGGAAATGACTACCTCTTTAGTAATTGATATGTAACTTAAATTTCTGACTATAAACCTATACTTTTCTGTTTGGATTCTTAAATTATAGTTCAATATGAAACCATAGCAATTTGATTCACTCAAAACGGATTTAAAATGAAGAAGTTATGGGTAAAATAGATTGGATATTTTTGATCTTTTTAGATACGGGAAATGTTTAACAAATCTATACAAATCATATCCTAGCTAACTGATATTGTATTATACATGTATTCTAATATATTATGTAATCTTGGGATACCATAGACACGTATGCAAATATTTTGACATACCATATCGACCCATGTATATATATTATTTGGAACAACCATAGACACTCTATATGCAGTAATGTTGGAGCTAGCTATACAAGGTTGAGGTTGATTCCAAAAATATATATACTTTGAGTTGTGATTTAGCCTGAGATGTGTATACACTGGGTCGTGGATTGATTCAAGATAATATATATCGATTTATTTCTGTACATCTAACTGTGGACAACTAGTTGTAGGTTACTAACGAGGACAGCTGACTTAATACACTCAAATCTTTAAAACATAATAAAAATAGTTGTAATTATATTTTGATCATACTTTGATATATATGTACATATTTGTATAGGTTCATGAATCGATCTGTGGCCAAGTCTTATTTTCGAGGAAGGAAATATCTGTGAAAGTGAGTTATAGTCCCACTTTTAAAATCTAATATTTTTGGGATGAGAATACATGCAGGTTTTATAAATGATTTACAAAATAGACACCAGTACGTGAAACTACATTCTATGGTTGAATTATCAAAATCGAATATGCCCCTTTTTATTAAGTCTGGTAATCTAAGAATTAGGGAACAGACACCCTAATTGACGCGAATCCTAAAAATAGATCTATTGGGCCTAACAAACCCCATCCAAAGTACCAGATCCTTTAGTACTTCGAAATTTATATCATATCCGAAGGGTGTCCCGGAATGATGGGGATATTCTTATATATGCATCTTGTTAATGTCGGTTACCAGGTGTTCACCATATGAATGATTTTTATCTCTATATGTGGGATGTGTATTGAAATATGAAATCTTGTGGTCTATTGTTACGATTTGATATATATAGGTTAAACCTATAACTCACCAACATTTTTGTTGACGTTTAAAGCATGTTTATTCTCAGGTGAATACTAAGAGCTTCCGCTGTTGCATATTAAAATAAGGACAAGATATGGAGTCCATGTTTGTATGATATTATGTAAAAACTGCATTCAAGAAACATATGTCGATGTAATATATTTCTATTGTAAACCATTATGTAATGATCGTGTGTAAACAGTATATTTTAGATTATCATTATTTGATAATCTACATTATATGGGTGAATGATCGAAGCCGAATATGCCCCTTTTGCTTGGTAACCTAAGAATTAGTAAACAGATCTACTAATTGACGCGAATCCTAAAGATAGATCTATTGGGCCTAACGAACCCCATCCAAAGTACCGGATGCTTTAGTACTTCGAATTCATTTTTATCATGTCCGAAGGATTTCCCGGAATGATAGGGGATATTCTTATATGCATCTTGTTAATGTCGATTACCAGGTGTTCACCATATAAATGAATTTTATCTCTATGTATGGGATGTATATTGAAATATAAAATCTTGTGGTCTATTATTATGATTTGATAATATATAGGTTAAACATATAACTCACCAACATTTTTTATTGACGTTTTAAGCATGTTTATTCTCAGGTGATTATTAAGAGCTTCCGCTGTTGCATACTAAAATAAGGAGAAGATTTGGAGTCCATGCTTGTATGATATTATGTAAACACTGCATTCAAGAAACTTATTTTTTTTTATGTAATATTTTCTTATTGTAAAACATTATGTAATGGTCGTGTGGAAACGGTATATTTTAGATTATCATTACTTAATAATCTACGTAATGCTTTTTAAAACTTTATCGATAAAATAAAGGTTATGGTTGTTTTAAAAATGAATGCAGTCTTTGAAAAACGTCTCATATAGAGGTCAAAACCTCGCAACGAAATCAATTAATATGGAATGTTTATAATCAATATGAATGGGACATTTCAGTTGGTATCTAATGGTGTATCCTATCGTATACACGCATAATCACTACAATAAGCGTATATTTGTGGCATTCAAGTTATCAATGTTTATTATTACAAACGGTTGCTCATTAAATGGTTGCAAATTTATAAAAATTCAACATTGAGCACATCCTGAGCAGAGGGCTCCTCTCTGCTGCATACTTCATCATAAACACCTATCTTCAGATTAATCAATCTGTCTCTAGCTTCATCAACCTTCTCCAGGGTTCTAGGAGGCATCAGATTCGTAATAGCAGTAGGGAGAGACTTGTTTGGAGCAAGGCATCTGGTTAATTTGTCTGTCACATCAGCAATAGCATGGGTGCGTATAGCATCAACATAATCATTGTAGGGATTCCCCACAAGACTGGATCCAACCACCTTTGCTATCAAACTCGGTATACCCTTCTTAAGCTCGGCAAAGTTGCTCTCACCCTTCTCCGCCCTCTAGAGAAGCCCAGCAGACTTTTCCCTTTCTGCAGATAGCTGCTTTTCCAACTCAGCAATCTTCAACTGATCCTCCTTAACCCTTTTCTTCTCAGCATCCACCAACTTATCTTTCTCCTCTTGCAGGGCAGTAGTACCATCTAGAGCATTTTTTAGCTCCGTCTCCTTAGCTTTTATTATTTTCTGAGCGTCACTCAAGGCACGCTCAGCATCAGCATCTCTCTTACGAGCATTTGCACCTTCAGCTATATCTTTACGGGCTATAGCAAGAATAGACTCCTGATGCTCCTGCAGTTGTAGGATGGACTCCAGCTGATTGGTTAGTAGCATGTGAGTAGCAGCAGTTGATTCCCTGAGTTGTTTAGAACGGAGAGCGTTTAAATGAGGTTTCAACTCAGGGATAGCACAACCCTGCAACAGCAAAATATTATGATTAAATATTGCAAGATTGCATAAATAAATTGCAAGTACAGGCATACAGATGATTTAATCGTTAATACCTTAAGAGCAGTTGCAAAACCTTTGCTCTTAGTAGCAGGATAATCAATGAGTGCCTGCAACGTACTAACATGAGCAGGAACTTGTGGCACTTGCACATTTGATGATGTGACAGTAGGGTTGCTAGTGTTGGGAGGAGGAGAAAGATAAGAGGCATCGTCCTCCATCCTCTGTTCAAACTCAGATTCATTAAAGGGAGTGAAGTTGTAGTCCGAAGTTTTTAGTGTTTTATCTCCTTCACTCTCACGGTTTTCCTCCGACACCCGTTCACCGCCCTCAGTAGCCTTCCCTTGGCTATCATCAGATTCTGCTAAAATCACTAACAAGAACAAATTAGCATTATGAACAAACATAACAGTTATAAGCAAAACCATGTGCATTATCAAAAAAGAGCAGAATGGACATACTTCTTCTGCGTTTCTGCTTTTGGCCCCCCTCAGTACTTTTCACCCTCTTAGAGCCTATGCTCTTCTTCCCTGTCTTTTGGGTTGGAGGGGGGTAGGGTTTGTTTCACCCGTGATATCAACCGAACCAGATGTCTGCTGCTCGGCGATGGTGGTGTCATCCGCTGTCCGCTCAGTGTCTGTCTGTTCAGACCCAGATTCACTGTCCGAGCTGCTAACAACGATTTCTTCCCCCTTTTCAGCAGCAGCAGCATCAGCAGCAGCTTTAGCCTCAGCTGCAGCTCTCTCCGCCTCTATCTCTTCAGTAGTTTTGTCACAAGCAGTGAGCTCCACTTCATCATCAAGATCAACGGATAAAAGAGCAGAACGAACCTGCATCACAGAGTTGGCTGCAAAAATTGAACATCAACAGCAATATAAGCAAACATGACAAGCAGTAGAAATGCATTTATATATATAATAGGATGATCATATCACATCCTACCCTGGTTTTTCTCACGAAGTACTGGCACAGAAGTGCTCGGCCATTCTTGACTCACTTTGCACAGCACAAGAATTCCCTCATACCTCTCGTATGATCTGGGCAGAAGGCGGAGCTCTTTCAAGTTATTTACTATCCGCTGCTCTGCGGTAGAAATCTTAACACCCTTTCCTACACCAGCATCAATAGCACCCCATTCCCGGACAACAGAGTACTCCTCCAGAATAACAGTCTCATCAACAAAGAAAAATGGATTTTCCCAGTCCTTCAAATTTGAAACTCTATTTGTACCAACAAAATGAGTATTTCGCTTACTATCAATAGTAAGCCAGCAGTCACTAATTGTGCGAATTCTAAACAAGGAGATAAAAACTTTAATGTGAGGCTTTATATTAATAGCATTGCAGAACATTTCAAAAAGGATGATTTTTTGAAGGCCGTGGGGATGCATCTGACTAAGACAGGCCTTATAATATCTAAGAAGATGAAGAAGAAAGTTAGTAAGGGGAACACGGAGGTTGTCGTGGGTAATTTGTAAAGCGTATAAAGTAATTTTTCCGTCAGGAGGGTTGTCAGCAGTTTGTTTGTTGGTGGGAAGAATAGGTTTGTATTGATTAAGATGGCGGAAGGCAATCTTTAAACCATCTAAGTATTCACTTGTCAATGATGACGCCATCGTGCAAACTTCTGGAATGTCAGAAGTATTTGACGAAGAAGGCTTTGTGTGTTCTTGGCCAGTACTTGGAGTAGAAGCCATGATAATACAGTAAAAAGATATCAACAAGAAGAAAATAGCAGAAGGATGAAGTATAACTGACCTTGGAAAGATGCTAAACCTTAAAAAGTTGAAAATTGAATAATGCGATGAAGATTTGGGGAGAAATATGCTTTTCAGATCTTGGCAAAGGTAAAAAAGTGAGGGTAAAAGGGTTATGACGATTTATATAGGAGTTCATAGATGCAATTTTTATGGCCACGATTAAGACACGTGTACGGGTGAGTTTAAACGTGGGGTACGAAATAACACTTTTTACAGCTGGAGGCGCGTGGAGGATCTCAATCGTGCAAAATTAATCATAACAGCGTCAGTAAAATTCGTCTACATTTATTGCCTGTAATGTTTTCCCCGATGCAAATGGGCAATGAACAGGCTAGTTTGGCATGCGTTATCAAAAGTTTAATAACTTAAACATTTTTTAAATGCTTAAGTCATTAAACTGGGGGGACTTAATGGTGTATCCTATCGTATACACGCATAAAAGGCATAATGGTTGCATAAAAGTAGCATCAGGAAGACTGGAAATAACAGTTTTGTGGAGTTATCTGTCCAGCGTTCTCCGCTGTACAGGCTGCTCCGTCATGCGTAAGCCCTGAAGGTCGCCTAGCGCGTAAGCCCTGGTCGGAGAACGCCACTTTCAGGGTAAATTTCGGATCACAAGTAAAAGAACGTATCAACATCTGACACATGTCCCCGAGCAATTTGGTGGATTCGACACTATAAATTGACCCCTTGGGTCGTCATTTTACACAGTTCAGTCATTCTTACAACTTTGAGAGCTGAGACTTCATTTCTCTCTCTCTACTTTCTCTCACTAGAAGTCATCCGGCTAGCACCTTTACACTCTACGGATGACATATTGATTAAGCCACCCCACAAGTTTCTACACTTGTGAACCGGGTCTGCAGGGATTATTTCCCAAGGGTAAAAATCAATCGGCAACACTCCGCCCTTCTAAAGCTAGATTACTTCTAGTATCTTGTTGACACACTAAGCCTTACCTCATAAGGAAATAGGTGTTAACAGTATCCGAGCATTGGTCTTAGAGAACCAGAAAATTTGCATTAGTGTGTCTTATCAAGTTTGTTAGGATGCGTTAGTGAGTCTGGACTTCGACCGTGTTTTCTTTAAAAATGATTGCTTAACATTTTTTTTGGAAACTATATATTATTAACATGTAAATATTATGTGATATATTAATCTCTTAACATGTTTGATATTGTGTGATAGATGTCTACCTCTAACACAAATCCCATTGACTCACCTAATAATAACGAAGAGTCGAATATATATTGGCAAGATTCACAAGTTCCCGAATAACCAGAAGAAGAGGAAACGGAACCGGAAGAAGAGGAACCAGAAGAAGAGGAACCGGAAGAAGAAGAGGTTCCGGAGGGGGGAATAGTAGGAACCACAGAAAACCAGTCAAATAAAAGAAAATCATCAACCAATGGACCAAAGTTAATAATGGTCAATGGTGTTTCCGCTAAGGAAGCAAAATATTGGGAAAATTACCAATTTTCCTATGAATCGGATCCTGATGAGGATTCCGATGATGTTATAGAAATTACCCCAACCCAATTTAATGAGGTAAAAGAAAATAATAAGGGAAAAGGCATCAAAATAGAGAAATCTGATTCCGACCCCGATGAACTTTATATGTACCGTCAACACCCGTATTTTCAATATCGTGACAATAATCCGGGAACCTCTAAAACACCAGGTTTTTCTAAACCAATGTGGAAAACGATGACTCGTATTAGAGGAATATCATATATCCCTAGAAGATTTGGAAAAAGAACCAAGTCCAAAGAAGAAGAAACCAGTGATTCAGATTAGAGGGGTGTGAGCATGTTGTGTAATAAATGTAATGTAGTGTGCTTGTACTTTTATGTTCTATGTAAAAATTGCTTGTATTGTTTGTTATTACGAATCTAATCCTTGTCTATTTTACAGTATAAAAACAAAATGGACGTTAAGGGTAGACAACCGAATATTTTAGAAGACCTACCAGAGGATATGATTGAGGAAATCTTGTCTAGAGTCGGTCAGAATTCATCAGCACATTTAGTTATGGCGAAATTAACTTGTCAAACATTTGAAAGACTTTCCAGAAATGCCTTAGTTTATAAAAGGCTTTCCTTTGATAGGTGGGGTATATCACATTGGGAAGACTTTAAGTTACGCCGTGTTTTCTTTAAAGTGTTAAATGCGGGGAACCCAAATGCAATTTTATGCTTCGGGTTAAGAACCTATTTTGACTCAACATATCCTAACATAGGATTTCGTGAATGAGAAAGAGCTTCTAAAATGCAACTTAAAGAAGCATGTTATGCTTACGGGTTAATGATGTTCACTTCTTACCAAAGTGAGAAAAAGAACATCGGATTGTAGCTTTTAAATAAAACTTTCCACAAGTTACGGATTCAGTAGTTAAGGTGAGAAACAAGGTTTTTAGATTATTACGGGGCTGTTGGACATTACGAAACCCTCGTCCTATTGACGACATTACAAGATGCTGCCTAGCCAATGGTCATAACGGTTATTTTCCACAAGACCAAGGATGGGAAGTCGTCTTAGTAAAACCAGAATGCATGACTTGTTTCTGGACTTATGAATTACGTGTCTTTGTTTCCTTTGCTGTTTCTGGACTAGATTTATCTTCAAAACTATCCTGTATCATAGTGTACTATATTTCATGTTATATGTAATATAGCGAAGTTGTAAGTTTGAAGAATATTTGTATGTGATATATTATTATAATCAGTTTTTCATATGGAATTGTAGTAGTTGAATTGTATATTAGCTACTAAGTATGAACTTAACGGGTAGGTAGTACCCGAATTTAAACTTATAAATCGCTAATATGAAGAAAAAGCTTTTATAAATGAGTTCATATTATGCTACGAGATACTATTGACTACTCTTAATATTCTGTATGATTAACTTGTTTCATTTGACTATTTTGAAGGAAATGGCACCGACTACTCAACACACCTTGATTATGAGCGAAGAGGAATTTCGTGCCTTTCTTGTTTCAAACACAGCCGCAGTACAGGCCGCGCTACATACCAACAATAACTCTGAATCTAGCAATACAGCTAACGGTGCAAGAAATCGTGTAGGATGCTCCTACAAGGAATTCATTGCCCGCAAACCTTCAGAATTTGATGGGACCGAAGGACCAAGCGGATTGAAACGGTGGACCGAGAAAGTTGAGTCGGTGTTTGCCATAAGTAAGTGTGCTGAAGGAGACAAAGTGAAGTACGCTACGCATACCTTCACAGGTATTGCATTAACATGGTGGAATACCTATCTAGAGCAAGTGGGACAAGATGCTGCTTACGCGCTACCATGGTCAGCATTCAAGCACTTGATGAACGAGAAGTACCGTCCCAGAACTGAGGTCAATAAGCTCAAGTCAGAACTTAGAGGGTTACGAACACAGGGATTCAATATTACTTCGTACGAAAGATGATTCACAGAATTGTGCCTATTGTGTCCGAGAGCGTTCGAAGATGAGGAAGAGAAGATCGACGCGTTTGTGAAAGGGTTACCGGAGAGAATCCAAGAAGATATAAGTTCACACGAGCCTTCCTCCATACAAAAGGCATGTAGAATGGCTCACAAACTAGTGAACCAGATTGAGGGAAGAATTAAAGAACAGGCGGCCGAAGAGGCCAACGTGAAGCTAGTCAAAAGAATGTGGGAGGAAAACGGTGATAAGAGTCACCAAAACAAAAACAACTATCCCAACAATCGCAACATCAATCGCAACTACAACAAACGGCACAACAACAACAACAACAACAATAACAACTACAACAATCATCCCAACAATAATTACAACCGCAACAACAACAACAACAATCAGAAGCAGCTATGCCAAAGGTGTGAAAAGTATCACTCGGGGTTCTGCACCAAATTTTGCAACAAGTGTAAAAGAAATGGTCATAGCGCGGTGAAGTGTGAGGTCTACGGACCAGGGGTTAACAGAACAAAAGGAACAAATGGTGTCGGAACGAGTAATGGCGGAGCAAGTAGTGTCCGAGCAAGTTATGCCAATGTAGTTTGTTATAAATGTAGAAAACCGGGCCACATTATTAGAAATTGCCCGAACCAGGAGAACACAAATAGACAAGGCCGCGGAAGAGTTTTCAATATTAATGCGGCAGAGGCACAGGAAGACCCGGAGCTTGTTACGGGTACGTTTTTTATTGACAATAAATCTGCTTACATTTTATTTGATTCGGGTGTGGATAGAAGCTATATGAGTAGAGATTTTTGTGCTAAATTAAGTTGTCCATTGACGCCGTTGAATAGTAAATTTTTACTCGAATTAGCAAACGGTAAATTAATTTCAGCAGATTATATATGCCGGAATCGAGAAATTAAACTGGGTAGCAAAATATTTAAGATTGATTTGATACCAGTAGAGTTAGGGAGTTTTGATGTAATAGTTGGCATGGACTGGCTGAAGGAGATGAAAGCAGAGATCGTATGTTACAAAAATGCAATTCGCATTGTACGAGAAGAAGGAGAACCCTTAATGGTGTACGGAGAAAAGGGCAACACGAAGCTACATCTTATTAGTAATTTGAAGGCACAAAAACTAATAAGAAAAGGTTGCTATGCTGTTCTAGCACACGTCGAGAAAGTACAAACTGAAGAAAAGAGCATCAATGATGTTCCCATTGCAAAAGAATTTCCCGATGTATTTCTGAAAGAATTACCGGGATTACCCCCACATCGATCCGTTGAATTTCAAATAGATCTTGTACCAGGAACTGCACCAATAGCTCGTGCTCCTTACAGACTCGCACACAGCGAGATGAAAGAACTGTAAAGCTAACTGCAAGAACTATTAGAACGTGGTTTCATTCGACCAAGCACATCACCATGGAGAGCTCCTTTTTTGTTTGTCAAGAAGAAGGATGGTGCATTTAGGTTGTGTATTGACTACAGAGAGTTGAATAAACTTACCATAAAAAAAACCGTTATCCACTGCCGAGAATTGACGACTTATTTGATCAACTACAAGGCTCGTCGGTTTATTCGAAAATCGATTAACATTCTGGATATCATCAAATGCGAGTAAAGGAGGATGATATTCCAAAAACTACTTTTAGGAAGCGTTATGGTCATTATGAGTTTATGGTTATGCCGTTTGGATTGACTAACGCACCAGCTATGTTTATGGACCTTATGAACCGAGTGTGTGGGCCATATCTTGACAAGTTTGTCATTGTTTTCATCGATGACATACTTATTTACTCAAAGAATGATCAAGAGCACGAAGAACATTTGAGAAAAGTGCTAGTAGTATTGAGGAAATAAAAACTGTACGCTAAGTTTTCAAAGTGTGCATTTTAGTTGGAAGAAGTTCAATTCCTCGGTCACATAGTGAACAAAGAAGGTATCCAGGTGGACCCGGCAAAGATCGAAACCGTTGAAAAGTGGAAACCCCAAAAACTCCGAAGCATATACGCCAGTTTTTAGGACTAGCTGGTTACTACTGAAGGTTCATCCAAGACTTTTCCAGAATAGCAAAACCCTTGACTGCATTAACGCATAAAGGGAAGAAATTTGAATGCAAAGATGAACAAGAGAAAGCGTTTCAATTGTTAAAGAAAAAGTTAACTACGGCACCTATATTGTTATTGCCTAAAGGGAATGATGATTTTGTGATATATTGTGATGCCTCAAAGCAAGGTCTCGGTTGTGTATTAATGCAACGAACGAAAGTAATTGCTTATGCGTCTAGACAATTAAAGATTCACGAACAGAATTATACGACGCATGATTTAGAATTAGGCGCGGTTGTTTTGTATTAAAGACATGGAGGCACTACTTATATGGGGTCAAAAGCATTATATATACCGACCACAAAAGTCTTCAACACATATTTAATCAGAAACAACTGAATATGAGGCAGCGTAGGTGGATTGAATTGTTGAATGATTACGACTTTGAGATTCGTTACCACCCGGTGAAGGCAAATGTGGTAACCGATGTAGTGACCCGAACTTTTCCATGTTTATATATATTAATTGAGATTGATATTTACATGATTAAATGTTTCCAACATGTTAAGCAATCAAACTTGTTAAGACTTGATTAATTGAAATATGTTTCATATAGACAATTGACCACCCAAGTTGACCGGTGATTCTCGAACGTTAAAACTTGTAAAAATTATATGATGACATATATATGGATATATATATAGTTAACATGATACTATTATAAGTAAACATATCATTAAGTATATTAACAATGAACTACATATGTAAAAACAAGACTACTAACTTAATGATTTTTAAACGAGACATATATGTAACGATTATCGTTGTAAAGACATTTAATGATATTCATACATGATAATATCATGATAATATAATAATTTAAAATCTCATTTGATATTATAAACATTGGGTTAACAACATTTAACAAGATCGTTAACCTAAAGGTTTCAAAACAACACTTACATGTAACGACTAACGATGACTTAACGACTCAGTTAAAATGTATATACATGTAGTGTTTTAATATGTATTTATACACTTTTGAAAGACTTCAATACACTTATCAAAATACTTCTACTTAACAAAAATGCTTACAATTACATCCTCGTTCAGTTTCATCAACAATTCTACTCGTATGCACCCGTATTCGTACTCGTACAATACACAGCTTTTAGATGTATGTACTATTGGTATATACACTCCAATGATCAGCTCTTAGCAGCCCATTTGAGTCACCTAACACATGTGGGAACCATCATTTGGCAACTAGCATGAAATATCTCATAAAATTACAAAAATATGAGTAATCATTCATGACTTATTTACATGAAAACAAAATTACATATCCTTTATATCTAATCCATACACCAACGACCAAAAACACCTACAAACACTTTCATTCTTCAATTTTCTTCATCTAATTGATCTCTCTCAAGTTCTATCTACAAGTTCTAAGTGTTCTTCATATATTCTACAAGTTCTAGTTACATAAAATCAAGAATACTTTCAAGTTTGCTAGCTCACTTCCAATCTTGTAAGGTGATCATCCAACCTCAAGAAATCTTTGTTTCTTACAGTAGTTTATCATTCTAATACAAGTTAATAATCATATTCAAACTTTGGTTCAATTTCTATAACTATAACAATCTTATTTCAAGTGATGATCTTACTTGAACTTGTTTTCGTGTCATGATTCTGCTTCAAGAACTTCGAGCCATCCAAGGATCCGTTGAAGCTAGATCCATTTTTCTATTTTCTAGTAGGTTTATCCAAGGAACTTAAGGTAGTAATGATGTTCATAACATCATTCAATTCATACATATAAAGCTATCTTATTCGAAGGTTTAAACTTGTAATCACTAGAACATAGTTTAGTTAATTCTAAACTTGTTCGCAAACAAAAGTTAATCCTTATAACTTGACTTTTAAAATCAACTAAACACATGTTCTATATCTATATGATATTCTAACTTAATGATTTAAAACCTGGAAACACGAAAAACACCGTAAAACCGGATTTACGCCGTCATAGTAACACCGCGGGCTGTTTTGGGTTAGTTAATTAAAAACTATGATAAACTTTGATTTAAAAGTTGTTATTCTGAGAAAATGATTTTTATTATGAACATGACACTATATCCAAAAATTATGGTTAAACTCAAAGTGGAAGTATGTTTTCTAAAATGGTCATCTAGACGTCGTTCTTTCGACTGAAATGACTACCTTTACAAAAACGACTTGTAACTTATTTTTCTGACTATAAAAGTATACTTTTTCTATTTAGATTCATAAAATAGAGTTCAATATGAAACCATAGCAATTTGATTCACTCAAAACAGATTTAAAATGAAGAAGTTATGGGTAAAACAAGATTGGATAATTTTTCTCATTTTAGCTACGTAAAAATTGGTAACAAATCAATTCCAACCATAACTTAATCAACTTGTATTGTATATTATGTAATCTTGAGATACCATAGACATGTATACAATGTTTCGACCTATCATGTCGACACATCTATATATATTTCGGAACAACCATAGACACTCTATATGTGAATGTTGGAGTTAGCTATACAGGGTTGAGGTTGATTCCAAAATATATATAGTTTGAGTTGTGATCAATACTGAGATACGTATACACTGGGTCGTGGATTGATTCAAGATAATATTTATCGATTTATTTCTATACATCTAACTGTGGACAACTAGTTATAGGTTACTAACGAGGACAGCTGACTTAATAAACTTAAAACATCAAAATATATTAAAAGTGTTGTAAATATATTTTGAACATACTTTGATATATATGTATATATTGATATAGTTTCGTGAATCAACCAGTAGCCAAGTCTTGCTTCCCGACGAAGTAAAAATCTGTGAAAGTGAGTTATAGTCCCACTTTTAAAATCTAATATTTTTGGGATGAGAATACATGCAGGTTTTATAAATGATTTACAAAATAGACACAAGTACGTGAAACTACATTCTATGGTTGAATTATAGAAATCGAATATGCCCCTTTTTATTAAGTCTGGTAATCTAAGAATTAGGGAACAGACACCCTAATTGACGCGAATCCTAAAGATAGATCTATTGGGCCTAACAAACCCCATCCAAAGTACCGGATGCTTTAGTACTTCGAAATTTATATCATGTCCGATGGAGGATCCCGGAATGATGGGGATATTCTTATATATGCATCTTGTTAATGTCGGTTACTAGGTGTTCACCATATGAATGATTTTTATCTCTATGTATGGGATGTGTATTGAAATATGAAATCTTGTGGTCTATTATTATGATTTGATATATATAGGTTAAACCTATAACTCACCAACATTTTTGTTGACGTTTTAAGCATGTTTATTCTCAGGTGATTATTAAGAGCTTCTGCTGTCGTATACTTAAATAAGGACGAGATTTGGAGTCCATGCTTGTATGATATTGTGAAAAAACTGCATTCAAGAAACTTATTTTGTTGTAACATATTTGTATTGTAAACCATTATGTAATGGTCGTGTGTAAACAGGATATTTTAGATTATCATTATTTGATAATCTACGTAAAGCTTTTTAAACCTTTATTGATGAAATAAAGGTTATGGTTTGTTTTAAAATGAATGCAGTCTTTGAAAAACGTCTCATATAGAGGTCAAAACCTCGCAACGAAATCAATTAATATGGAACGTTTTTAATTAATAAGAACGGGACATTTTAGTTGGTATCCGAGCGTTCGTCTTAGAGAACCAGAATTTTGTATTAGTGTGTCTTATCGAGTTTGTTAGGATGCATTAGTGAGTCTGGACTTCGACCGCGTTTACTTGAAAAATGATTGCTTAACAAATTTTGTTGGAAACTATATATTTTTAACATGTGAATATTATGTGATATATTAATCTCTTAACGCGTTTGATATTATGTGATAGATGTCTACCTCTAGAACAAGTCCCATTGACTCACCTAATAATAATGAAGAGTCAAATGTAAATTGGAATGATTCGTGGACTGATTCACAAGTTCCCGAAGAGGAACCGGAAGAAGAGTCGGAACCGGAAGAAGAATCGGAACCGGAAGAAGAATCGGAACCGGATGAAGAAATAGAACCGGTGGGGGAAATAATAAAATGGTTAAGTAAAAGAATATCCTCAACCAACCGACCAAGGTTAATTATGGTCAATGGTGTTTCCGCCAAGGAAGCAAAATATTGGGAGGATTACCAATTCTCCGATGAATCGGATTCCGACGAGAATTCCGATGATGTTATAGAAATTACCCCAACTGAATTTAAAAAGGCAAAAGAAAATAATAAGGGAAAGGGCATAAAAATAGAGAAATCTAATTCCAACCCCGATGAACTTTATATGTATCGTCTGTAACACCCTATGCAAATCCCACATCGCCCACGAACATGAGTGATCATGGGATTATAAGGTAATACTCACGCTTAAATGACACAACGCGTTTTGGGACCACAGGCAGAGCAGATGTGTGAGTACGCTGCAGTTAAGCGTGCTCGGGCTAGAGCACTACCAGGATGGGTGACCTCCTGGGAAAGTGCTTCTCGTGTGTGGTCGCCAAGAAAAAGCCGTGCGCCTACGGGCAAAGCGGACAATATTGTGGTCATGTTAAGCTGGGGTTTTACAGAATGGTATCAGAGCCACTCATGTGCCGTTGGGGGTGGTGGGGCAAACCTCATCGAGGACGATGAGTCCCTAAGGGGGGGGTGAATGTAACACCCTAGGCAAATCCCACATCGCCCACGAACATGAGTGATCATGGGATTATAAGGTAATACTCACGCTTAAATGACACAACGCGTTTTGGGACCACAGGCAGAGCAGATGTGTGAGTATGCTGCAGTTAATCGTGCTCGGGCGAGAGCACTACCAGGATGGGTGACCTCCTGGGAAAGTGCTTCTCGTGTGTGGTCGCCAAGAAAAAGCCGTGCGCCTACGGGCAAAGCGGACAATATTGTGGTCATGTTAAGCTGGGGTGTTACATCGTCAACCCCCGAAGTCCTTAAGTTGTAACAATGACCCGGGAACCTCTAAACCACCAGGTTTTTCTAAACCAATGTGGAAAACGACAGCTCGTATTAGGGGAACATCATATATCCCTAGAAACTTGGCAAAACAAACCAAAACCGAAGAAGAAGAAACAAGCGAGTTGGAATAAGATAGTTGTATTCGTGTGGTGTAATATATGTAATATAGTGTGCTTATGCTTTATGATATATGTAAAAATTGCTTGTATTAATAAGTATTTTTTTTATGAATCTAACTCTTGTCTATTTTACAGTATAAAAACACAAAATGGATAGACACCCCAATATTTTAAGAGACCTACCCGGAGACATGATTGATGAAATCTTGTCTAGAGTCGGTCAGAATTCTTCGGCACAACTATTTAAGGCGAGATCAGTTTGTAAGACATTCGAAGAACGTTCCAAGAATGCCTTGGTTTATAAAAGGCTTTCGTTCGAAAGATGGGGGATATCACATTGGGAAATCCATAAGTTACGATGTGTTTACTTTGACGCATATATTGCGGGGAACCCAAATGCTATTTTACGCAATGGGTTAAGAAATTATTTTGACTCAATATATCCGAATATTGGACTTCGTGATTTAGAAAAAGCGGCTAACATGCAACATAAAGAAGCATGTTATGCTTACGGATTAGTAATGTTCGCTTCTCACCAAAGTGAGAACAAGAACATCGGGCTATAACTATTAAACAAAACGTTCCCACAAGTGACGGATTCGTTAATTGGGGTAAGAAATGAGGTTTTTAGATTGTTACGGGACTGTTGGACATTACGTAACCCTCGTCCCTTTGACGATGTTACAACACGCTGTCTTACCAACGGCCATAACGGTTATGTTCCACAAGACCAAGGATGGGAAGTAATCCTAGTAAAACCAGAATGCATGACTTGTTTTTGGACGTATGAATTACGTGTCTTTATTGCCTTTGCTGAACGACTTGTGTACTAGCTAGAATTATCTTCACAACCATCTTGTATCAAATTTATTGTGTGCTATATTTCATGGTATTTGTAAAATAAGCGGTATTGTAAGTTTGTAAAATATTGTGTAAAAGTTTGAACGCGAAATATTATTATAATCAGTTTTTCATATAGAATTGTAGTAGTTGAATTGTATATTAGCTACTAAGTATGAACTTAACGGGTAGGTACTACCCGAATTTAAACTTATAAAACGCTAATTTGAAGAAAAAGCTTTTATAAATGAGTTCATATTATGCTACGAAATACTATTAACTACTCTTAATATTCTGTATGATTAACTTGTTCCATTTGACTATTTTGAAGGAAATGGCACTGACTACTCGACACACCGAGAATATGAATGAAGAGGAATTCTGTACTTTTCTAGCTTCAAACATAGCCGCAGTACAGGCTGCGCTACATACCAACAATAACCTTGGATCTAGCAGTACAGGAAATCGTGTAGGATGCACCTACAAAGAATTCACTGCCTGCAAACCTTTGGAATTTGATGGAACCGAAGGACCGATCGGATTGAAAAGGTGGACCGAGAAGGTACGCTACGCATAAGAAGTTAATCATAAGTAAGTGTACTGAAGAGGACAAAGTGAAGTACGCTACGCATACCTTCACAGGTTCTGCGTTAACATGGTGGAATACCTATCTAGAGCAAGTGGGACAAGACGATGCGTACGCACTACCATGGTCAGCATTCAAGCACTTGATGAATGAGAAGTACAGTCCCAGAACCGAGGTCAATAAGCTCAAGACAGAACTTAGAGGGTTACGAACCCAAGGATTTGATATTACCACGTACGAAAGATGATTCACAGAATTGTGCCTATTGTGTCCGGGAGCATTCGAAGATGAGGAAGAGAAGATCGACGCGTTTGTGAAAGGATTACCGGAAAGAATCCAAGAAGATATAAGTTCACACGAGCCCGCCTCCATACAACAGGCATGTAGAATGGCTCACAAACTAGTGAACCAGATTGAAGAAAGAATTAAAGAACAGAGTGCTGAAGAGGCCAATGTGAAGCAAGTCAAAAGACAGTGAGAGGAAAACGGTGATAAGAATCACCAATACAACAACAATAGCAATTACAACAATAATCGCAACAATTATCCCAACAATCGCAACATCAATCGCAACTACAACAAACGGCCCAACAACAAGAACAACAACAACAACAACAACAACAACAACAATAGCAACTACAACAATCATCCCAACAACAATAATAACTGCAACAACAACAACAATCAGAAACAGCTATGCCAAAGGTGTGAAAAGTATCACTCGGGGTTCTGCACCAAATTTTGCAACAAGTGTAAAAGAAATGGTCATAGCGCGGTGAAGTGTGAGGTCTACGGACCAGGGGTTAATAGAACGAAAGGAACAAATGGTGTCGGAACGAGTAATGGCGGAGCAAGTAGTGTCGGAGCAAGTTATGCCAATGTAGCTTGTTATAAATGTGGAAAACCAGGCCACATTATTAGAAATTGCCCGAACCAGGAGAACACGAATGGACAAGGCCGCGGAAGAGTTTTCAATATTAATGCGGCAGAGGCACAGGAAGACCCGGAGCTTGTTACGGGTATGTTTCTTATTGACAATAAATCTGCTTACGTTTTATTTGATTCGGGTTCGGATAGAAGCTATATGAGTAGAGATTTTTGTGCTAAATTAAGTTGTCCATTGACGCCTTTGGATAGTAAATTTTTACTCGAATTAGCAAATGGTAAATTAATTTCAGCAGATAATATATGTCGGAATCGAGAAATTAACCTGGTTAGCGAAACATTTAAGATTGATTTGATACCAGTAGAGTTAGGGAGTTTTGATGTGATAATCGGTATGGACTGGTTGAAAGAAGTGAAAGCAGAGATCGTTTGTTACAAAAATGCAATTCGCATTATACGAGAAAAAGGAAAACCCTTAATGGTGTACGGAGAAAAGGGCAACACGAAGCTACATCTTATTAGTAATTTGAAGGCACAAAAACTAATAAGAAAAGGTTGCTATGCTGTTCTAGCACACGTCGAGAAAGTACAAACTGAAGAAAAGAGCATCAATGATGTTCCCATTGCAAAAGAATTTCCCGATGTATTTCCGAAAGGATTACCGGGATTACCCCCACATCGATCCGTTGAATTTCAAATAGATCTTGTACCAGGAGCTGCACCAATAGCTCGTGCTCCTTACAGACTCGCACCCAGCGAGATGAAAGAACTGCAAAGCCAATTACAAGAACTTTTAGAGCGTGGTTTCATTCGACCAAGCACATCACCGTGGGGAGCTCCTGTTTTGTTTGTCAAGAAGAAAGATGGTACATTCAGGTTGTGTATCGACTACCGAGAGTTGAACAAACTTACCATCAAGAACCGCTACCCACTACCGAGAATCGATGACTTATTTGATCAACTACAAGGCTCGTCTGTTTATTCAAAGATTGACTTACGTTCCGGGTATCATCAAATGCGGTGAAAGAAGATAATATTCCAAAGACTGCTTTCAGAACACGTTACGGTCATTACGAGTTTATGGTCATGCCGTTTGGTTTAACTAATGCACCAGCTGTGTTCATGGACCTTATGAACCGAGTGTGTGGACCATACCTTGATAAGTTTGTCATTGTTTTCGTTGATGACATACTTATTTACTCAAAGAATGACCAAGAACACGGTGAACATTTGAGAAAGGTGTTAGAAGTATTGAGGAGGGAAGAATTGTACGCTAAGTTTTCAAAGTGTGCATTTTGGTTGGAAGAAGTTCAATTCCTCGGTCACATAGTGAACAAAGAAGGTATTAAGGTGGATCCGGCAAAGATATAAACTGTTGAAAAGTGGGAAACCCCGAAAACTCCGAAACACATACGCCAGTTTTTAGGACTAGCTGGTTACTACAGAAGGTTCATCCAAGACTTTTCCAGAATATCAAAACCCTTGACTGCATTAACGCATAAAGGGAAGAAATTTGAATGGAATGATGAACAAGAGAAAGCGTTTCAGTTATTGAAGAAAAATCTAACTACGGCACCTATATTGTCATTGCCTGAAGGGAATGATGATTTTGTGATTTATTGTGATGCATCAAAGAAAGGTCTCGGTTGTGTATTAATGCAACGAACGAAGGTGATTGCTTATGCGTCTAGACAATTGAAGATTCACGAACAAAATTATACGACACATGATTTGGAATTAGGCGTGGTTGTTTTTGCATTAAAGACTTGGAGGCACTACTTATATGGGGTCAAAAGTATTATATATACCGACCACAAAAGTCTTCAACACATATTTAATCAGAAACAACTGAATATGAGGCAGCGTAGGTGGATTGAATTATTGAATGATTACGACTTTGAGATTCGTTACCACCCGGGGAAGGCAAATATGGTAGCCGATGCCTTGAGCAGGAAGGACAGAGAACCCATTCGAGTAAAATCTATGAATATAATGATTCATAATAACCTTACTACTCAAATAAAGGAGGTGCAACAAGGAGTTTTAAAAGAGGGAAATTTAAAGGATGAAATACCCAAAGGATCGGAGAAGCATCTTAATATTCGGGAAGACGGAACCCGGTATAGGGCTGAAAGGATTTGGGTACCAAAATTTGGAGATATGAGAGAAATGGTACTTAGAGAAGCTCATAAAACCAGATACTCAATACATTCTGGAACGGGGAAGATGTACAAGGATCTCAAGAAACATTTTTGGTGGCCGGGTATGAAAGCCGATGTTGCTAAATATGTAGGAGAATGTTTGACGTGTTCTAAGGTCAAAGCTGAGCATCAGAAACCATCAGGTCTACTTCAACAACCCGAAATCCCGAAATGGAAATGGGAAAATATTACCATGGATTTCATCACTAAATTTCCAAGGACTGCAAGTGGTTTTGATACTATTTGGGCAATAGTTGATCGTCTCACCAAATTAGCACACTTCCTGCCAATAAGAGAAGATGACAAGATGGAGAAGTTAGCACGACTGCATTTGAAGGAAGTCGTCTCCAGACATGGAATACCAATCTCTATTATCTCTGATAGGGATGGCAGATTTATTTCAAGATTCTGGCAGACATTACAGCAAGCATTAGGAACTCGTCTAGACATGAGTACTGCCTATCATCCACAAACTGATGGGCAGAGCGAAAGGACGATACAAACGCTTGAAGACATGCTACGAGCATGTGTTATTGATTTCGGAAACAGTTGGGATCGACATCTACCATTAGCAGAATTTTCCTACAACAACAGCTACCATTCAAGCATTGAGATGGCGCCGTTTGAAGCACTTTATGGTAGAAAGTGCAGGTCTCCGATTTGTTGGAGTGAAGTGGGGGATAGACAGATTACGGGTCCAGAGATTATACAAGAAACTACCGAGAAGATCATCCAAATTAAACAACGGTTGAAAACCGCCCAAAGTCGACAAAAGTGTACGCTGACATTAAAAGAAAAGATATAGAATTTGAAATTGGAGAGATGGTCATGCTTAAAGTTGCACCTTGGAAAGGAGTTGTTCGATTTGGTAAACGAGGAAAATTAAATCCAAGGTATATTGGACCATTCAAGATTATTGATCGTGTCGGACCAGTAGCTTACCGTTGGACCAGTAGCTGTACATAACACTTTCCACGTCTCGAATTTGAAGAAATGTTTTGCTAAAGAAGATATCACTATTCCATTAGATGAAATCCAAATCAACGAAAAACTTCAATTCATCGAAGAACCCGTCGAAATAATGGATCGTGAGGTTAAAAGACTTAAGCAAAACAAGATAACAATTGTTAAGGTTCGATGGAATGCTCGTAGAGGACCCGAGTTAACCTAGGAGTGTGAAGATTAGATGAAGAAGAAATACCCGCATCTATTTCCAGAAGATTCGTCAACACCTTCAACAGCTTAAAATTTCGGGACGAAATTTATTTAACGGGTAGGTATCGTAGTGACCCGAACTTTTCCATGTTTATATATTTTAATTGAGATTGATATTTACATGATTAAATGTTTCCAACATGTTAAGTAATCAAACTTGTTAAGACTTGATTAATTGAAATATGTTTCATATAGACAATTGACCACCCAAGTTGATCGGTGATTCACGAACGTTAAAACTTGTAAAAACTATATGATGACATATATATGGATATATATATAGTTAACATGATACTATGATAACTAAACATATCATTAAGTATATTAACAATGAACTACATATGTAAAAACAAGACTACTAACTTAATGATTTTTAAACGAGACATATATGTAACGATTATCGTTGTAAAGACATTTAATGATATTCATACATGATAATATCATGATAATATAATAATTTAAAATCTCATTTGATATTATAAACATTGGGTTAATATGTATTTATACACTTTTGAAAGACTTCAATACACTTATCAAAATACTTCTACTTAACAAAAATGCTTACAATTACATCCTCGTTCAGTTTCATCAACAATTCTACTCGTATGCACCCGTATTCGTACTCGTACAATACACAGCTTTTAGATGTATGTACTATTGGTATATACACTCCAATGATCTGCTCTTAGCAGCCCATGTGAGTCACCTAACACATGTGAGAACCATCATTTGGCAACTAGCATGAAATATCTCATAAAATTACAAAAATATGAGTAATCATTCATGACTTATTTACATGAAAACAAAATTACATATCCTTTATATCTAATCCATACACCAACGACCAAAAACACCTACAAACACTTTCATTCTTCAATTTTCTTCATCTAATTGATCTCTCACAAGTTCTATCTTCAAGTTCTAAGTGTTCTTCATATATTCTACAAGTTCTAGTTACATAAAATCAAGAATACTTTCAAGTTTGCTAGCTCACTTCCAATCTTGTAAGGTGATCATCCAACCTCAAGAAATCTTTGTTTCTTACAGTAGGTTATCATTCTAATACAAGGTAATAATCATATTCAAACTTTGGTTCAAATTCTATAACTATAACAATCTTATTTCAAGTGATGATCTTACTTGAACTTGTTTTCGTGTCATGATTCTGCTTCAAGAACTTCGAGCCATCCAAGGATCCGTTGAAGCTAGATCAATTTTTCTATTTTCCATTAGGTTTATCCAAGGAACTTAAGGTAGTAATGATGTTCATAACATCATTCAATTCATACATATAAAGCTATCTTATTCGAAGGTTTAAACTTGTAATCACTAGAACATAGTTTAGTTAATTCTAAACTTGTTCGCAAAAAAAAGTTAATCCTTCTAACTTGACTTTTCAAATCAACTAAACACATGTTATATATCTATATGATATGCTAACTTAATGATTTAAAACCTGGAAACACGAAAAACACCGTAAAACCGGATTTACGCCGTCATAGTAACACCGCGGGCTGTTTTGGGTTAGTTAATTAAAAACTATGATAAACTTTGATTTAAAATTTGTTATTCTGAGAAAATGATTTTTATTATGAACATGAAACTATATCCAAAAATTATGATTAAACTCAAAGTGGAAGTATGTTTTCTAAAATGGTCATCTAGACGTCATTCTTTCGACTAAATGACTACCTTTACAAAAACGACTTGTAACTTATTTTTCTGACTATAAACCTATACTTTTTCCGTTTAGATTCATAAAATAGAGTTTAATATGAAACCATAGCAATTTGATTCACTCAAAACGGATTTAAAATGAAGAAGTTATGGGTAAAACAAGATTGGATAATTTTTCTCATTTTAGCTACGTGAAAATTGGTAACAAATCTATTCCAACCATAACTTAATCAACTTGTATTGTATATTATGTAATCTTGAGATACCATAGACACGTATACAATGTTTCGACCTATCATGTCGACACATCTATATATATTTCGAAACAACCATAGACACTCTATATGTGAATGTTGGAGTTAGCTATACAGGGTTGAGGTTGATTCCAAAATATATATAGTTTGAGTTGTGATCAATACTGAGATACGTATACACTGGGTCGTGGATTGATTCAAGATAATATTTATCGATTTATTTCTGTACATCTAACTGTGGACAACTAGTTGTAGGTTACTAACGAGGACAGCTGACTTAATAAACTTAAAACATCAAAATATATTAAAAGTGTTGTAAATATATTTTGAACATACTTTGATATATATGTATATATTGATATAGGTTCGTGAATCAACCAGTGGCCAAGTCTTACTTCCCGACGAAGTAAAAATCTGTGAAAGTGAGTTATAGTCCCACTTTTAAAATCTAATATTTTTGGGATGAGAATACATGCAGGTTTTATAAATGATTTACAAAATAGACACAAGTACGTGAAACTACATTCTATGGTTGAATTATCGAAATCGAATATGCCCCTTTTTATTAAGTCTGGTAATCTAAGAATTAGGGAACAGACACCCTAATTGACGCGAATCTTAAAGATAGATCTATTGGGCCTAACAAACCCCATCCAAAGTACCGGATGCTTTAGTACTTCGAAATTTATATCATGTCCGATGGAGGATCCCGGAATGATGGGGATATTCTTATATATGCATCTTGTTAATGTCGATTACCAGGTGTTCACCATATGAATGATTTTTATCTCTATGTATGGGATGTGTATTGAAATATGAAATCTTGTGGTCTATTATTATGATTTGATATATATAGGTTAAACCTATAACTCACCAACATTTTTGTTGACGTTTTAAGCATGTTTATTCTCAGGTGATTATTAAGAGCTTCCGCTGTCGCATACTTAAATAAGGACGAGATTTGGAGTCCATGCTTGTATGATATTGTGTAAAAACTGCATTCAAGAAACTTATTTTGTTGTAATATATTTTTATTGTAAACCATTATGTAATGGTCGTGTGTAAACAGGATATTTTAGATTATCATTATTTGATAATCTACGTAAAGCTTTTTAAACCTTTATTGATGAAATAAAGGTTATGGTTTGTTTTAAAATGAATGCAGTCTTTGAAATATAGAGGTCAAAACCTCGCAACGAAATCAATTAATATGGAACATTTTTAATTAATAAGAACGGGACATTTCAGCTGACGCCTTGAGCAGAAAAGACAGAGAACCCATTCGAGTAAAATCTATGAATATAATGATTCATAATAACCTTACTACTCAAATAAAGGAGGTGCAACAAGTAGTTTTAAAAGAGGGAAATTTAAAGAATGAAATACCCAAAGGATCGGAGAAGTATCTTAATATTCGGGAAGACGAAACCCGGTATAGGGCTGAAAGGATTTGGGTACCAAAATTTGGAGATATGAGAGAAATGGTACTTAGAAAAGCTCATAAAACTAGATACTCAATACATCCTGTGTAACGACCCGGAAATTTCCGACCAAATTTAAACTCTAATCTCTATATGGTTCCGACACTATAAGCAAAAACCCTAAAGTTGACCCGCACTTTTTCGATCGTTCTATACTTATAAGATTAATATTTACATAAATTAAACCTTACCAACATGATAAGCAATCCAAATTGTCGAGACTTATATTTCCGAAAAGAGTTTTACACAACGTTTGACTGTCTAGTTTGACCGATGATATCACGAACTATACAATATATGATAATTATACGTTTGTGTATATATATGTATATATACATATTTAACATGATTAAGGAATGTTTTAATACCTCATTTTATATTAATAACAACAAGTTATATGTGTATTTTGAAACTACTAACTTAAGTTTTCAAAACGATAACTATACGTAACGTTATTTGACATAAATACTTAAGACATATAATGTTTATACATATATTGTATAAGTAATGTATTTAATCACTTTTAAGAACTTAAATACATAAAATCATATAAGTGTATTCACAAAAGATAGCTATATTTGAATCCTCATTCCATTTTTCACAAAATTTCTATACGTATGCCTAGAGTATTTGTACTCGTATCATACCAAGCTTCTATACGTATTTACTATTGGTATATACACATCAAATCACCACCTAACCAGCCCTTATTCATGCCTTATGTATAAGGTAATTACTTTTGAATCATTGCAAGACTAATTACAAAAATACAAACTAAAATTTTGTCATGTTATCCTTAAAGATCACATTTTTAGGAGTATATATGTATCATCATTTTTGATTCATTTTTACTTCAATCTCTTAACTAAAAACACACACTCTTTCTTACTCTCTAAACTCCATAACAATCCAGCAAAGTTCCATAAAGATCTAGCTTCAAAAACCATACTAAAACACCATAAGAAAACCATACAAAAACACATCAAGAAAACCCTCCAAGAACACCAATTTACTTCCAAACTTTCATCCACTTCTATCACCCTTTTGATTCTAGCTTTTTACTCCTCTTTTACAGCAACCTTGTCCAAGGAACTTGAGGTAGTATCTATGTTCATAACCTTATTCGATTCATATATATATAGCTATCATATTTTGTGGTATACAATTTTAACAACAAGAACATAGTTTGAAAGTTTTCAAACTTGTTTGCAAACTAAATAGATCCTTCTAACTTAACTTTTAAAATACTTCAAGACCTGTAATATAACTTAAATATATGCTAACTTAACAAGGTATAACTTGGTTTTTCAAAGAATATCTTAAAAACTGTTTTTACGACGTCGGAGTGTCACCGGGGACTGTTTTGGGTTGGATAATTAAAAACCATCTTAAACTTTGAATTGGAGGTTTATGTTCTGGAAAAATGATTTTTACTATAAATATGTTAACACATAGAAATTTCATGATTTAATTCAAAGTATAAGTATTTTTAGAAAAATGGTCATTAAGTGTTATTTTTTTGTAACAAAAATGTTTAACTTCATAAGTTTCACTAAAGTTTCACCTATACCGTGTGATTTTGAATACAAACTAAGGTATTTACAGTTCATAGTCTTAAAGAAGAACTCGATCCAAGAAGATGGCAATTTGAATCAACGAAAACGGACTTGTAACGAAGAAACTATGACCGAAACAAAATTGGCTATCCTAGATCATTTCAACTACGGGATCAATTGGAAAAAAATGATATAAATCACATATTTCTAAGATAACATGATATTTTATATATATGTACTTATAATTTAATTTTATATGGTTCAGGATCACCCGTAAACAATACGAGAAGATTAATCATAAGATCCCATGATTGTACGCAACACGTCATTTGACAACACCGGTACTTTATGTACGCAACACGTCATTTGACAACACCGGTACCATGGGTCAAGATTAATCTCGACCAATACATATACGTTGGGGTTTTATTTATTTCGTTGGGGGTTTTATTTATTGCGGGTATATTAAACATCTAAAAATGAACCATTAAAATTGAATTACTAACAACGAGCTGCTAACTACGGACTAAGGAATTATTCAAAGTATTAAAAGTATAACAAGTATATATATGTGATGTTTGTTTAAAAAGAAAAGGTATTGATATATTATATATGGATAGGTTCGTGATATCAACCGGAGACCAAGTCAAATTATATATATCTTCAAGACGAAAGTGAGTATATAGTCCCTTTTAAACTTTAAATATTTTGGGCTGAGAATACATGCGCTGTTTTTATAAATGATTTACGTTATGGACACAAGTAACTGAAAAATATATTCTACGTTGAGTTGTACCACTGGCATACTTCCCTGTAGCTTGGTAACTACTATTTACAGTGGTATTGTAAACGCGAATCCTGTTGATAGATCTATCGGGCCTGACAACCCCAACCGGACTGGACGACCAGTATTCAACGGTTGCACAGTACTTCGTTTCGTGACTACACTTGGTACGGTGTAGTAAGATTTCATATTAAAGGGAATATGCGACGTGATTAATTGTTAAGTATGGTTACCAAGTGCTCAACCACTTAGAATATTTTTTATTGAAATGTTTACATACGAAATCTTGTGGTCTATATATATATATATTGCTGCCGGCATTAAACCTATATCTCACCAACTTTATGTTGACATTTTAAAGCATGTTATTCTCAGGTATGAATTAAGTCTTCCGCTGTGCATTAGCTCGTACTAAGGATACTACTTGAGGCCATTAAGGACTTATATCATAAGGCGTTGCATTCGAGTCATTGAAGTTCATAGAGACTATTATTAATTAAATGGCGGTTTAGGTCATTTGAATATTATGAAATGTCAGGCGAATATGTCAATTTTGGATGTAACTATAGATTGCCTTTTAAGAATAAATGCAACGTTTGTAAGAAGTATCATATAGAGGGCAAATACCTCGCAATGTTATCAACTATTGTAATTCGTTTGTAATCAATATGGACAACGTCCGGATGATTAGTTTCGGATCCTTTCAGTTGGTATCAGAGCGTTGGTCTTAGCGAACCAGGCCTTGCATT
Organism: Rutidosis leptorrhynchoides; assembly: GCF_046630445.1. Taxonomy (NCBI): domain Eukaryota; kingdom Viridiplantae; phylum Streptophyta; class Magnoliopsida; order Asterales; family Asteraceae; genus Rutidosis; species Rutidosis leptorrhynchoides. Next base: position 137,776,537 of record NC_092342.1, on the reverse strand, counting down.
AGTGTGTCTAACTAGTAGTTGTTAGGATACATTAAGTGAGTCTGGACTTTGACCGTGTCTGCCTGTCAAAAGTTTTGCTTATCAATCCTAGTCGGAAATCATCTGCTTATCATTCTTAGGGAACTGCCTGCTTATCATTCTTAAGTCTAGACACGTCTTACTGCATTTAGTGCATCGATAGTGTATAGACAAAATTCATATCCTAGCGTATCTGTTACTATAGACATTGCCTGACGTATTTCAAAGATTCTCCGTAATTCATGGGATTTTGATATTATATATACATATGTAAATTATGTATTGAAGAGTACCAAACCCAACTCCTATAATCTATTCCAAACCAAAAATTCATTTCTCTGACCATACAAGATGGATTCTTCATCCAGCTCAAATTCCTCCGACTTCGATAGTTTCGCCGATATGGATTTCCATTCGAGCTCCGAGAACAGCGTTACCGGAATGGATCAACCAATTTCCCATCATCTATTCTGGATGAATTGGGGATGGGTTCGTAATATACTAAATTTCTGGAGGCAAGAAGAAGGTGATCCATTCCATCCACCAAATTGTCCTCTTAACGATGAACCTGAAGCACTTACCGGCGAACCTATTCGAAACACCATTTTCTCGCTCATTTCTAGAGTATCTCGTCATGATTACATACTATCCCATATTTCAAATCTTGTTCATTCGCTCGTTCCAACCGTCAATCATCCCGGTATAATAGAAGAAGTCAACGAACTCCGTGCTCGGGTAGTGGTTTTGGAGAATATGGTGCGAAGGTTACAAACACCAACAGCAGCACCAGCAGCATAATCCGTACTACCATCGTCAACGCCGACAGTACCTTTATCACCCCAATCACAACCGCGCCTTAAATCTCAACATCACAATCTGTATCTCGAATATCAACATCACACGACTCAATATATGTACTTCGAGTATGATCTTCGTTCTATATATCGTTCTACATCGATTATCTTCGCTTTACGTATCGTATGACGATTATGTAATTTCTAAAGTCTTAGAGATTATGTAACCTAGAATTAACGATAAATCAAATGAGTTTAATATCTTACTGACTCATTAAATCTATGATTATCTCTGAAGAAAATATATATGCAAGTATATTTTCATAAAGATAGTAATTAAAAATTCCTTCGTACAAACTATTAATGATGAAAATATTTTAACGGGTGGGTAGTACCCGAGGAATATTTAGAATTCACATTAATAAGTTATATTGTACATTCTTGAATCTGATTCAACGGTTATCTATTATCTTACTTACAACCACCGATATTCGTATCCGCTCACCCCAGAATAACCATTTTCAATCAAATTTCATATTCGGATTTTGACCTACCAGAATCCAACAAGTGGCATAAAGAAGAAAACATTGGACAAAAAAAAAAAAAAAAAATTGTTAGAAACACACGATTTAACTAATTAAAAATCTATTAAGGATTCCACGCTAACTGTTCCGGCTAACTCTGGACAATTAAAATGAATTAAAATGTTGATTGTAACATATGAAGCTAAACAATTCTTCAAGCTTGCCACTTGATTTTATCTTAAACCTCATTCGTAACTTGACGATTACAATTCGCATTCAAATCCTTTCATGATTCCTGAAAACACCTCGACCGAGAAGTTAAACCCGCCGCACCTTGCCTACGGAATGAAGATTTATACATACAGTTATACACCTGAAGAACTCTCGAACCCAAATTCATAATTTAACACATAACGTATTGAATTCTTTGCCATTTATTAGCAAGAACAACCCTACAATTCCTTTTCAAGAAGCTAATTTTGTCACAGCTCCACTTCGACTTTTCAGTGAGATTATTTCTATTATAATCATGATATTTATACCTTGTCCTTTCGCCGTCATTACCGGAAAACCTTTTATATCCCTCGACAACATCAACAGGTGCACCAGCAGATCGTTATCCTTTTGGCGAAATCAACAATCAGTATTTTGAAAATCTCGCGGAACTTCTTCCATCATATCTATAATGTCTATCCCTAAGAATTTCATAATCTGAACGTGAAGTTTCTGAAAAACACCCGGGACTATGAAATAGCTCTTGAAATGCTAAAGAAGCAGCAAAAACTGTAAACGAATTTAACGGTCAAAAGTTTGATGACAAAGAATAGTAAGGTGGTAAAGCTGAAAAAAAATTTGGAACTAGAAAACGGATGAAGCAAAGTATGAAAGAGGCTGTGGATAAATCACAGGGATTGAACCTGCTCTCAAAGAATACAAACGATTCCGTACCTGCTGAAACCGTCAGTAAGAACCCTACTCTTTATTCAAAACCTTGCCCGGATGATATTTTTTCATCATCATCTTATCTTAGATATTATAAGATATCTTCATATCATTCGTTATACATATTTTTCATATTTATGGAGATATTTTTACAACTATTCCTATCTGCGATCATTTATCTCTCCGTAACATCTGCGTTACAATATAAAAGAAACTGTGTTAATTTCTAAATTCTGAAACCTCCGAGATTAAAATATAAATGATTTGAAGTAGTGTTGGGAACTGATGCATGAATTAGTATAATATAATGAAACTTGATCAACTTCATTATATTACAGTAAGTCATGTTAAGTTTCTAATGGAATGTGATGATTCACAGTACCGTCATCATGTGCCATGTTACACGGCTCTTACATTCTATCAAGTCTCCAAACATATTAGAACGTATCACCTTGATAGTTCTATTTTTCCGGAATATTCGAGTAATTTAACGAATCAAGATCGTGCCATTACAATTTCATTCTAAAACCAATAGCTAGGTTCATTCCAAATTTCCTACCTACGAATTTCGGACCATTGTTCGCTTGGCTCGAGGACAGGAAGAAGAAACGAAGGGACAAAACCTCAGAATAGAAATAGGAACATAAAGCACAGCAAATAAGAGAGAGCATTAACTGTGGATGACAATGATTTTAAGGAACGGGAGTAGGAACATCGAAATATAAGGGAAGGTATAAAACCTAACAACAACCCTGAAACTACAAACCGTGCATATCAATACGTATTGCAACGTAAAGGCACGGGAGAATTAAAAACATTATAATTCCAAGGAAAGGATAAAAGAAAATAGATTCTTCTGGTGATAGATGAAAAAGAAGAATGAAAGATATGAAAGTTAGAAATATAACAAGGATTAGAATGGGATGGAGCATATTAGCGAATGTCTTAAAGTAGGAACTAAAGAGAAAGAATAGAAGATGTGGGAAGAAAGAAAGGGAAGGATGTAAATTTATAGTGAAATATTCGACAAAGAAATCAAAACAGATTGCCGCGTTAAATCAAAGAAGATCCTGATCGCCGCAAAACTAAATCTTATTACATAAGATTTTCTTTAAAACCCTTAAATCCCGGAAATTGATCATAATCACGTCATCGGTTACAACAATTCTATATTTACTCATTTCACTCTTTTGTGATAGCTTCGCTCGTGCATCTCACATAACCAAATCGTTTTATCTAAATCTTTCAATAATGATAAAATTTCATTATTACCTCATATTCGTCATGAAAACATTCCTATTGTTATTTATGACAACCTCTACCAAATTTCGAGGACGAAATTTCTTTAACGGATGGGTACTGTAACGACCCGGAAATTTCCGACCAAATTTAAACTCTAATCTCTATATGGTTCCGACACTATAAGCAAAAACCCTAAAGTTGACCCGCACTTTTTCGATCGTTCTATACTTATAAGATTAATATTTACATAAATTAAACCTTACCAACATGATAAGCAATCCAAATTGTCGAGACTTATATTTCCGAAAAGAGTTTTACACAACGTTTGACTGTCTAGTTTGACCGATGATATCACGAACTATACAATATATGATAATTATACGTTTGTGTATATATATGTATATATACATATTTAACATGATTAAGGAATGTTTTAATACCTCATTTTATATTAATAACAACAAGTTATATGTGTATTTTGAAACTACTAACTTAAGTTTTCAAAACGATAACTATACGTAACGTTATTTGACATAAATACTTAAGACATATAATGTTTATACATATATTGTATAAGTAATGTATTTAATCACTTTTAAGAACTTAAATACATAAAATCATATAAGTGTATTCACAAAAGATAGCTATATTTGAATCCTCATTCCATTTTTCACAAAATTTCTATACGTATGCCTAGAGTATTTGTACTCGTATCATACCAAGCTTCTATACGTATTTACTATTGGTATATACACATCAAATCACCACCTAACCAGCCCTTATTCATGCCTTATGTATAAGGTAATTACTTTTGAATCATTGCAAGACTAATTACAAAAATACAAACTAAAATTTTGTCATGTTATCCTTAAAGATCACATTTTTAGGAGTATATATGTATCATCATTTTTGATTCATTTTTACTTCAATCTCTTAACTAAAAACACACACTCTTTCTTACTCTCTAAACTCCATAACAATCCAGCAAAGTTCCATAAAGATCTAGCTTCAAAAACCATACTAAAACACCATAAGAAAACCATACAAAAACACATCAAGAAAACCCTCCAAGAACACCAATTTACTTCCAAACTTTCATCCACTTCTATCACCCTTTTGATTCTAGCTTTTTACTCCTCTTTTACAGCAACCTTGTCCAAGGAACTTGAGGTAGTATCTATGTTCATAACCTTATTCGATTCATATATATATAGCTATCATATTTTGTGGTATACAATTTTAACAACAAGAACATAGTTTGAAAGTTTTCAAACTTGTTTGCAAACTAAATAGATCCTTCTAACTTAACTTTTAAAATACTTCAAGACCTGTAATATAACTTAAATATATGCTAACTTAACAAGGTATAACTTGGTTTTTCAAAGAATATCTTAAAAACTGTTTTTACGACGTCGGAGTGTCACCGGGGACTGTTTTGGGTTGGATAATTAAAAACCATCTTAAACTTTGAATTGGAGGTTTATGTTCTGGAAAAATGATTTTTACTATAAATATGTTAACACATAGAAATTTCATGATTTAATTCAAAGTATAAGTATTTTTAGAAAAATGGTCATTAAGTGTTATTTTTTTGTAACAAAAATGTTTAACTTCATAAGTTTCACTAAAGTTTCACCTATACCGTGTGATTTTGAATACAAACTAAGGTATTTACAGTTCATAGTCTTAAAGAAGAACTCGATCCAAGAAGATGGCAATTTGAATCAACGAAAACGGACTTGTAACGAAGAAACTATGACCGAAACAAAATTGGCTATCCTAGATCATTTCAACTACGGGATCAATTGGAAAAAAATGATATAAATCACATATTTCTAAGATAACATGATATTTTATATATATGTACTTATAATTTAATTTTATATGGTTCAGGATCACCCGTAAACAATACGAGAAGATTAATCATAAGATCCCATGATTGTACGCAACACGTCATTTGACAACACCGGTACTTTATGTACGCAACACGTCATTTGACAACACCGGTACCATGGGTCAAGATTAATCTCGACCAATACATATACGTTGGGGTTTTATTTATTTCGTTGGGGGTTTTATTTATTGCGGGTATATTAAACATCTAAAAATGAACCATTAAAATTGAATTACTAACAACGAGCTGCTAACTACGGACTAAGGAATTATTCAAAGTATTAAAAGTATAACAAGTATATATATGTGATGTTTGTTTAAAAAGAAAAGGTATTGATATATTATATATGGATAGGTTCGTGATATCAACCGGAGACCAAGTCAAATTATATATATCTTCAAGACGAAAGTGAGTATATAGTCCCTTTTAAACTTTAAATATTTTGGGCTGAGAATACATGCGCTGTTTTTATAAATGATTTACGTTATGGACACAAGTAACTGAAAAATATATTCTACGTTGAGTTGTACCACTGGCATACTTCCCTGTAGCTTGGTAACTACTATTTACAGTGGTATTGTAAACGCGAATCCTGTTGATAGATCTATCGGGCCTGACAACCCCAACCGGACTGGACGACCAGTATTCAACGGTTGCACAGTACTTCGTTTCGTGACTACACTTGGTACGGTGTAGTAAGATTTCATATTAAAGGGAATATGCGACGTGATTAATTGTTAAGTATGGTTACCAAGTGCTCAACCACTTAGAATATTTTTTATTGAAATGTTTACATACGAAATCTTGTGGTCTATATATATATATATTGCTGCCGGCATTAAACCTATATCTCACCAACTTTATGTTGACATTTTAAAGCATGTTATTCTCAGGTATGAATTAAGTCTTCCGCTGTGCATTAGCTCGTACTAAGGATACTACTTGAGGCCATTAAGGACTTATATCATAAGGCGTTGCATTCGAGTCATTGAAGTTCATAGAGACTATTATTAATTAAATGGCGGTTTAGGTCATTTGAATATTATGAAATGTCAGGCGAATATGTCAATTTTGGATGTAACTATAGATTGCCTTTTAAGAATAAATGCAACGTTTGTAAGAAGTATCATATAGAGGGCAAATACCTCGCAATGTTATCAACTATTGTAATTCGTTTGTAATCAATATGGACAACGTCCGGATGATTAGTTTCGGATCCTTTCATCCTGGAACGGGGAAGATGTACAAGGATCTCAAGAAACATTTTTGGTGGCCGGGTATGAAAGCCGATGTTTCTAAATACGTAGGAGAATGTTTGGCGTGTTCTAAGGTCAAAGCTGAGCATCAGAAATCATCAGGTCTACTTCAACAACCTGAAATCCCAGAATGGAAATGGGAAAACATTACCATAGATTTCATCACTAAATTGCCAAGGACTGCAAGTGGTTTTGATAATATTTGGGTAATAGTTGATCGTCTCACCAAATCAGCAAACTTCCTGCCAATAAGAGAAGATGACAAGATGGAGAAGTTAGCACGATTGTATTTGAAGGAAGTCGTCTCCAGACATGGAATACCAATCTCTATTATCTCTGATAGGGATGGCAGATTTATTTCAAGATTCTGGTAGACATTACAGCAAGCATTAGGAACTCATCTAGACATGAGTACTGACTATCATCCACAAACTGATGGGCAGAGTGAAAGGATGATATAAACGCTTGAAGACATGCTACAGGCATGTGTTATTGATTTCGGAAACAGTTGGGATCGACATCTACCGTTAGCAGAATTTTCCTACAACAACAGCTACCATTCAAGCATTGAGATGGCGCCGTTTGAAGCACTTTATGGTAGAAAGTGCAGGTCTCCGATTTGTTGGAGTGAAGTGGGGGATAGATAGATTACGGGTCCGGAGATAATACAAGAAACTACCGAGAAGATCATCTAAATTCAACAACGGTTGAAAACCGCCCAAAGTAGAAAGAAGAGCTACGCTGACATTAAAAGAAAAGATATAGAATTTGAAATTGGAGAGATGGTCATGCTTAAAGTTGCACCTTGGAAAGGCGTTGTTCGATTTGGTAAACGAGGGAAATTAAATCCAAGGTATATTGGACCATTCAAGATTATTGATCGTGTCGGACCAGTAGCTTACCGACTTGAGTTACCTCAACAACTCGTGGCTGTACATAACACTTTCCACGTCTCGAATTTGAAGAAATATTTTGCTAAAGAAGATCTCACTATTCTGTAAGATGAAATCCAAATCAACGAAAAACTTCAATTCATCGAAGAACCCGTCGAAATAATGGATCGTGAGGTTAAAAGTCTTAAGCAAAACAAGATACCAATTGTTAAGGTTTGATGGAATGCTCATAGAGGACCCAAGTTCACCTGGGAATGAGAAGATCAGATGAAGAAGAAATATCTGCACTTATTTCCAGAAGATACGTCAACACCTCCAACTGCTTAAAATTTCGGGACGAAATTTATTTAACGGGTAGGTACTGTAGTGACCCGAACTTTTCCATGTTTATATATATTAAATGAAATTGATATTTACATGATTAAGTGTTTCCAACATGTTAAGCAATCAAACTTTTTAAGACTTGATTAATTGAAATAGGTTTCATATAGACATTTGACCACCCAAGTTGACCGGTGATTCACGAACGTTAAAACTTGTAAAAACTATATGATGACCTATATATGGTTATATATATATATATATATATATATATATATATATATATATATATATATATATATATATATATATATATATATATATATATATATATATATATATATATATATAGTTAACATGATTTTATGATAAGTAAGTATCTCATTAGGTATTTTAACAATGAGTTATATACATAAAAATGAGACTATTAAATTAAGAAACTCGAAAATGATATATATAACGATTATCGTTATAACAACGTCTTACTAAGTACATATGAATCATATTAAGATATTGATACACTTGGTTAATTATGTTAAATGATAAGTAAATATATCATTAAGTGTATTAACAATTAACTACATATGTAAAAATAAGACTACTAACTTAATGATTTCGAAACAAGACATATATGTAACGATTAACGTTGTAACGACATTTAAATGTATATATATCATATTAAGATATATTAATATATCATAATATCATGATAATATAATAATTTAACATCTCATTAGATATAATAAACATTGGGTCAACAACATTTAACAAGATCGTTAACTTAAAGGTTTCAAAACAACATATACATGTAACGACTAACGATGACTTAACGAATCAGTTAAAATGTATTTACATGTAGTGTTTTAATATGTATTCATACACTTTTGAAAGACTTCATGACACTTATCAAAATACTTCTACTTAAAAAAAATGCTTACAATTACATCCTCGTTCAGTTTCATCAACAATTCTACTCGTATGCACCCGTATTCGTACTCGTACAATACACAGCTTTTAGATGTATGTACTATTGGTATATACACTCCAATGATCAGATCTTAGCAGCCCATGTGAGTCACTTAACACATGTGGGAAGCATCATTTGGCAACTAGCATGAAATATCTCATAAAATTACAAAAATATTAGTAATCATTCATGACTTATTTACATGAAAACAAAAGTACATATCCTTTATATCTAATCCATATACCAACGACCAAAAACACCTACAAATACTTTAATTCTTCAATTTTCTTCATCTAATTGATCTCTCTCAAGTTCTATCTTCAAGTTCTAAGTGTTCTTCATAAATTCCATAAGTATAGTTTCATAAAAATCAAGAATACTTCCAAGTTTGCAAGTCTACTTCCAAGCTTTCTAATCCATTCCAAGTAATCATCTAAGATCAAGGAACCTTTGTTATTTACAGTAGGTTATCTTTCTAATTCAAGGTAATATTCATATTCAAACTTTGATTCAATTTCTACAACTATAACAATCTTATTTCGAGTTAAAATCTTACTTGAACTGTTTTCGTGTCATGATTCTGCTTCAAAAACTTTCAAGCCATCCAAGGATCCTTTGAAGCTAGATCCATTTTTCTCATTTCTAGTAGTTTTATCCAGAAAACTTGAGGTAGTAATGATGTTCATAACATCATTCGATTCTTACATATAAAGCTATCTTATTCGAAGGTTTAAACTTGTAATCACTAGAACATAGTTTAGTTAATTCTAAACTTGTTCGCAAACAAAAGTTAATCTTTCTAACTTGACTTTTAAAATCAACTAAAAACATGTTCTATATCTATATGATATGCTAACTTAATGATTTAAAACCTGGAAACACGATGAACACCATAAAATCGGATATACGCCGTCGTAGTGAAACCGGGGGCTGTTTTGGTTTGGATAATTAAAAACTATGATAAACTTTGATTTAAAAGTTGTTCTTCTGGGAATATAATTTTTCATATGAACATGAAACTATATCCAAAAATCTTGGTTAAACTCAATGTGAAAGTATGTTTTTCAAAATGGTCATCAAGATGTCATTCTTTCGACAGAAATGACTAACTCTTTAGTAATTGACATGTAACTTAAATTTCTGACTATAAACCTATACTTTTTCTATTTGGATTCTTAAATGAGAGTTCAATATGAAACCATAGCAATTTGATTCACTCAAAATGGATTTAAAATGAAGAAGTTATGGGTAAAACAAGATTGGATATTTTTGATCTTTTTAGTTACGGGAAATGTTTAACAAATCTATACAAATCATATCCTAGCTAATTTATATTGTATTATACATGTATTCTAATATATTATGTAATCTTGGGATACCATAGACACGAATGCAAATGTTTTGACATATCATATCGACCCATGTGTATATATTATTTGGAACAACCATAGACACTCTATATGCAGTAATGTTGGAGTTAGCTATACAGAGTTGAGGTTGATTCCAAAAATATATATATTTTGAGTTGTAATTTAGCCTGAGATGTGTATACATTGGGTCGTGGATTGATTCAAGATAATATATATCGATTTATTTCTCTACATCTTGTTGGGATTTAACAAGTTCATAATACTTAAAACCTTTTAAGAATCATTCAAAGCGGAAGCGTGTAATTACCAATTAAACTTGTTAATCTTTAAACCAATTTAAAGCTAAATCCCAATAGGATCAAGTTGTGAAATCATGCTTACAAATTAACAAGAAAGGAAGTGATATATACCTCCTCAAAACCAAGTTTGAGGGCTGCTCAAAAGTGCAGAAAGTTGATGAAGATGATGGTGAAAATGGCCTCCAAGTTGAAGCTTCAAGTGTGTTAAACTCCAAGCCTTTGATGCTCCAACACCACCCTTGATTATGACTAGACTCTAGAACCTTAACTACCTTGTTAAAGTAGTTTGAAACCCACTTCTATCTGCTGGAAATTTCGGCCAGCAGCAACAATGAAAGATGATGATGAATGCTAGCTTCTAATGGTGAAACCTCAATGGATTATACCCCAAGCTTGTTACCAACAACCTAGCCTTTGGTTAGGATTTTAAATACACTTAAATATCACTTGAAAAACAAACTTTATAACCCTTTTTTCTCATCTAAAATTCACAGCACAACAGCCCCAATTTTTAGCAGAAATGAATCAGTTTTTTTTCTCTATAGAATGTTGTGTTGTGCACTAGTATTAAGTCCCACAATCCTTGGTCTTTTGCCCATTCTTATGTGAACTTGTGCATCTCAAAAGTAGCAATATTTTAGCATGGATTGTTCCCTTGGTTTGACTCTCAAAATCTGCACTTTGAGTGGGTTTATATAAAATTGGGACAATTTTATAAACTTGCAATATATATAAACCTTGTCACAAAATACACCATGCATTTGTTACTTACATATTTTATAAACCAATTTATAAAATACAACACAACATAATTATTTAAACCTATAAATAATTAAATATAAATTATCCAAATAATTTATTTCAAGTGATAATATTTTTGAAAACCGATTTTCTAAAGTTCAAGTGTCGCGTATTTATTTAACGAGCCAATCGTCAAGACTAAATACATTTAAGGTGTCGGTAAGCTTGTTATTGGGTATGAACTGACTTGGATCATAACATATTAGCCACATTAATTTAATATGTCTCTCGGGCATATGAAATACCTTCAATCTCCCACTTGCACGAGAAACATAAGAAATTAATGCAAGTGACAGATACCACCTAACGACCGTCCATCACCCCCAATATGTTATGACTTTGTGCCATTCAATAACATCATCCTTTTCGAGTTCCCATCTCGAATATGATTAGGTGAATCTTTTCATTATATCCTTTCATCCTAGATGTCATGTTAAATCTAAGAGATACAGAGTGATCACTCTCATTTAGATTTAACTTTATCAGGCCTTAGACATCTGACTCTCAACGAATAAGAGGGACAAATTCCATCTTGACTACATACGTCCTAGATATATACTTTGTATCACACCTGAGCTCTTCCTTATGAACTACCATATTTCAGAATAGTGAAGGAAAGAATCAAGGCAGAATACTAAGTGAATATCCGAACCTAATATGTATCTCAGGTCAGAGGATACAATGATATTCGCCTTTACTCAAGATTACATGTGATCAACCATAAAGGCTCCATTTAGTAAATCTTGAGGGCGGGTCTTCCAATATTTGTATCCCACAAATATCTATGAACCTTGGTAGCAACCTTGCCCCACATTCATCCCGTGAATGTATACCAATCCAAGTTCATAATAGTATAAACCTCATACTTGTTCCCACAAATGTGATCGACTACGGAATTTAGAATAATTACTTATTCATGGATAAAATATGCAAAATAGGAACATAACTCAAAATAAATTAATGCCATAATTATATTAATGAGTTTGAACAATTTCGTTCCGTTACAATACTTAAAACAGATCACAACCAATCACTAGAACATCGAAGCCCTAATGCACTAACATGCCCTTGATGTTTCGCACCATGTTAGAGCTTCGTGAGTGGATCCGCTATATTAAGATCTGTGTGAACTTTGCGAATACATATCTTTCCATTTTCAACTACATCCCTTATGTAGTTGAATCTCCGCTCAATGTGACGGGTCTTTTGGTGAGCACGAGGTTCCTTGATTTGAGCAATCGCACCCTCGTTGTCACAAAAGATCTCAAGAGGGTCCTGAATGGAAGGGACTACTCCTAAGTCGTCGATGAATTTCTTCATCCATGCAGCTTCCTGAGCTGCCAATGATGCGGCGATGTACTCCGACTCTGTAGTGGATAAAGCAACAACATCCTGTTTTGAACTCTTCCAAGAGACCGCACCTCCATTTAACGTGAAGACATAACCGGACTGTGACCGAGAATCATCTCGATCAGTTTGGAAACTCGCGTCCACGTAACCTTTTACAGCGAGTTCCTCCTCACCAGACCAATATATTAGAAACATATCCTTAGTCCTCCTAAGGTATTTCAATATACTTTTGACAGCATTCCAATGACTGTTGCCTGGGTTATTTTGGTATCTACTTGTCAGGCTTAGAGCGCATGACACATCCGGTCTCGTGCATATCATTGCATACATGATTGACCCAATGGCAGACGCATATGGGACTTTCTTCATTCTCTCCTGTTCATCTTTCGTGGTGGGGCACTGAGATGAACTGAGAAGTGTTCCCTTTTGAATAGGTACCAAACCTTTCTTAGAGTTCTCCATCTTGAACCTTTTCAAGATCTTTTCAATGTATGACTTTGATTTAAACCTATCAGTTTCTTGGATCTATTTCTGTAGATCCCTATCCCCAAAACGTATTGTGCTTCTCTAAGATCCTTAATGGAGAAGCATTTACTTAGCCAAGTTTTAACGCCTTGCATTGCCGGAATATCATTTCCAAATAATAATATATCATCCACATATAATACAAAGAACATGATAGTGCTCCCACTAGCTTTCTTGTATACACAAGCTTCATCACCATTTTTAATGAAGCCAAATTTCTCGACTTCCTTATTAAAACGATGATTCCACATTCTAGATGCTTGTTTCAATCCGTAGATTGACTTCTTTAACTTGCATACCTTTTTAGGATATTTCGGATCAACAAAACCTTCAGGCTGAACCATATAGACATCTTCCACAAGATATCCATTTAGGAAAGCGGTCTTGACATCCATTTGCCATATTTCGTAATCATAATGAGCGGCAATGGCAAATAATATCCTAATAGACTTTAGCATTGCCACAGGCGAAAAAGTTTCATCATAGTCAACCCCTTGAGTTTGAGTGAAACCCTTTGCTACAAGTCTAGCTTTATATGTATCCAAGTTTCCATGTATGTCAGTTTTCATTTTGAAAAGCCATTTACAATCAACTAGCCTTGAGCCAGTAGGTTGTACAACCAGTTCCCAAACTTGGTTGTCATACATGGATTGCATCTCAGCGTTCATGGCTTCCTGCCATTTATCCTTATCAATCCTTGATAAAGCATCTTGGTAGTTTGTTGGTTCATCCAAATTAACCACATAGCAACCATCCATGAGAAAGCCATATCTCTCAGGAGGATTACTAATCCTACCAGATTTGCGAACGTCTTGTGTATTTTGATCATCCATTTGTTCACTTTCAACATTTTCATGTTGAGTGCTAGTATCAACCAATTGTGTATCATCTACTTGATCTCGAACCTCCTCAAGATCTATCTTCCTTTCACTATCACCTTCCATTAGGAACTTAGTTTCAAGGAATTCAGCCTTCCGAGCAACAAATACATTCTGTTCAGAAGGATCATAGAAATAATATCCCATATTATCCTTGGGATATCCTATGAAGATACACTTTGTGGATCGAGCATTCAACTTATTAGGGACATAACGCTTAGGGTAAGCTTCACATCCCCATACCTTTAAGTATGATAGAGATGGAGGCTTTCCAAACCACATCTCATGAGGTGTTCGTTCCACTTTCTTGGTTGGGGCCATATTTAAAATACGAGCCTCGGAGCATAGACAATAACCCCAAAATGATAGAGGTAACGAGCTTCTAGCCATCATAGATCGAACCATATCCATTAGGGTTCGGTTCCTCCTTTCGGAAACTCCATTCAGTTGAGGTGTTCCAGGAGGAGTGAGTTGCGAGATAATCCCACAACTTCTAAGATGATCTTGGAAAGCATCGCTTAGGTATTCACCTCCTCTATCGGTATGAAGTACCTTGATTGTCTTATTGAGTTGATTTTGTACTTCGTTTTGATATTCTTTGAATGCTTCAAAAGTTTCGTCCTTGTGTCTTAATAAGTAGACATATCCAAAACGACTGAAGTCATCAATGAAAGTAACGAAGTATCTTTCACCATTCCTAGCTATGGGCTTAAAGGGTCCACATACATCTGAATGTATTAATCCCAATAAGTCTTTAGCCCTTTCATAGGTCCCTTTGAAATGTGCTTTAGTCATTTTGCCTTGTAAACAAGATTCACATACATCAAACGAGTCTAGTTCATTTGATTTCAAAAGTCCATTCTTTTGAAGTGTATGCATTCAATTCTTGTTTATGTGACCAAGGCGACAATGCCATAAGTAGGAATCACTCAAATCCCTTTTGAGTTTCTTGGTGTTCGCATGGTATATTGAGCTATTGTATGATGTGTCATCATGAACCAATTCATAAATACCATTCGAAGGCGAAGCCTTAAAATAGAACACATTATCTAAAGAAACATGGATATCATCATTAATGAAATTAAGATTAAAACCATATTGTTTCAAATGGGTTATAGAAATAATGTTTCTTGATAAATCGGGTGCATACAAAACATTTTTTAAAATAAGCTCCAAACCACTTGGTAGCTTCAAAACAAAGTCTCCTTGAGCTTTAACTTGCACCCTTGCTCCATTTCCCATGAAGAGACTTGTTGTCCCCGCTTCTTGATCACTTCTTTTGAACCCCTGCAAAGAATTGCAAATATGAGTTCCACATCCTGTGTCTAATACCCATGTATTAGAAGAAGTAATACTAAGCTCAATGTATACCATATATACATTACCTGAGGTTTGCCCTGCATCCCTCTTTTCTTTCAACTCCTTAAGGTAGACCGGGCAATTTCGTTTCCAGTGACCCATTTCACCGCAACCAAAGCACGGATCTTCCTTGGGGTTAGCTTTACCGGCAACCTTTTGCTTCTTGTTATTATTGGTTGGGGTAACCATCTTCCCCTTTCCCTTGCCCTTGCCTTGGTAGGCGGGTCCTTTCCTCTTAGCCGCCTTCGGCTTAGAAGTGTTATGGTTTTTGGACCTGCCTTCATTGATCATAAACATGGGTGAAGCCCTTTTACCCATGCTCTCTTCGACCGTCTTAAGCATGGCATGTAATTCGCCAATGCTCTTATCCCATCCATTCATGTTGTAATTCATTACAAATGTGTCAAACCTATTTGACAAGGAATTAAGGATAAGGTCCGTGGCTAATTCATTAGACACGTTGCAGTTTAGATGGTTCGTTCGATCAATTAGGCTTTTCATCTTAAGGACATAAGATGAAACGGATTGGGAGTCGTCCATCCGACATGCATGAAGCGCTCGGACCGTTTCAAAGCGCTTGACATGAGCTTGTTGAAGGAACATCTCCTTTAACTGTGTGATCATGTCACATGCACTATGTTGCTCGAAATCCTTTTGGAGTTCGGGTAACATAGTCCCAAGCATGAGGCAAGAAACTTGCAATGAATCGGTGCAATATTTCTCCCAATAAGCCATGCCTTCCGTATCATCCTCGTTTGGTTGATCGGGAATGGGGTCTTCCAACGCATACGCCATGTCCTCTAGTTTGAGTACAATTCTTAGATTGCGGAACTAATCCATGAAGTTCGTATGGTTGAGTTTTTCCTTTTCAAGGATTGACCTCAACGATAGGTTGTTAAAGTTTATTGGTGCGTTCAGAATGTTGTTGTTATTGGCGACCATCTACAAAATTTAACAAAGTTGTTTAAGTATCAATTTTAATTTAACGATCAATACCCTTTTAAATCCAATTGATATTTATTAAATTTTAGAATCCAACGGTAAACCAAATTTCGGTTAGGTGACCTTTATCCCGTCATTTGATTTAGCTAGGTAGTCATTGTATGACAATTGCAATCCGTTTGCTACTTCTAAGTTATGGGATCATGCAATCCTTTTGCATGGCATATTTATCCCATCAACGCCTATTTGATCCTCATGCTTCGGTGACCCTAAGTTTATGATTCCCAAATCAAGTCGTCCTACTTGTGTAAATGTGTAAATTTAACGTACAAGTGGTTAGGTGACCTTTATCCCACAAGTGTGTGAAATTCACCTTAATCATATTAGTTTGTTCATAACGATTAGGTGACCTTTATTCCATTGTGAGTTCCATAATATTTTTAAGTGTTGCACAAAAGGATGGCGTTTAACTTGTTTGCCTTGTTTAAAAGGGATTTTAAATTTTCATTATTTCTAGTTTGAGAAAACTTTTATGCCATACACCAACATGCATTTAGTGTATGGTTCATTTGAAATCCATTTTCATGTCTATAAACCATTTTATATATATGATCCTAATCATGTTCTTAATAACCATTTATTAATGTCCTTTTAGCCATTTTTAATTTAACCAATTAAATTGTAGTTTTGCTTGTTGTTAACTTGTGTGATTAACTTGTAGCATACAAACATACAATCCACAATCATACAATAAACAACCATGCATGCAAAACAAATATGTTCACAATCAAGCCATTTTGGTAGACATTTGTTTAGCCGAAAACAAATGCCACCGGATAAGGGGTTATAACACAAAGTAGGAGATTTTAAATCTCCCACTTAATCTTGCATCCAAATGCTTCTTCTTGTGTTCTTCAAGTCTTCATCATCTTCATCTTTTTACAAAATATATCCTAATACATTTAGTCTAAAAAAGTGAAATTACAACCTAATCTATTTTACATACCAAATATAAAATAAATTACATAACTAAAATAATATTATTACATACCAAATGAATAAATATTAAATCAACCAAACATGCAACCAAACACAAGGTCAAGGCTTAGATTGTGAACATCATCAACATAAGTGATAGGCAATACAGAATCACAAGTGATTGGTAACACAGAATCACAAGTGATCTGCAACACAGAATCACAAGTGATTGGCAATACAGAATCACAAATGATTGCCAATACAGAATCACAAGTGATTGGCAGTACAGAATCACAAGTGATTGGCAGTACAGAATCACAAGTGATTGGTAGTACAGAATCACAAGTGATTGGCAATACAGAATCACAAGTGATTGGCAATACTGAATGCAGAATCACAAGTGATTTTGGCCAAAATGACAAACCACCCAAAACCGAAAATTTTACATTCTACTTCATGCATGTTCATAGAATGAAAAATTATAGTGGATTTAATAACCATCTCGAAGCATATTTCAACAACTTCGGCTCTAGATACCATTGTTGGGATTTAACAAGTTCATAATACTTAAAACCTTTTAAGAATCATTCAAAGCGAAAGCGTGTAATTACCAATTAAACTTGTTAATCTTTAAACCAATTTAAAGCTAAATCCCAATAGGATCAAGTTGTGAAATCATGCTTACAAATTAACAAGAAAGGAAGTGATATATACCTCCTCAAAACCAAGTTTGAGGGCTGCTCAAAAGTGCAGAAAGTTGATGAAGATGATGGTGAAAATGGCCACCAAGTTGAAGCTTTAAGTGTGTTAAACTCCAAGCCTTTGATGCTCCAACACCACCCTTGATTGTGACTAGACTCTAGAACCTTAACCACCTTGTTAAAGTAGTTTGAAACCCACTTCTATCTGCTGGAAATTTTGGCCAGCAGCAACAATGAAAGATGATGATGAATGCTAGCTTCTAATGGTGAAACCTCAAGGGATTATACCCCAAGCTTGTTACCAACAACCTAGCCTTTGGTTAGGATTTTAAATGCACTTAAATATCACTTGCAAAACAAACTTGATAACCCTTTTTTCTCATCTAAAATTCACGGCACAGCAGCCCCAATTTTTAGCAGAAATGAATCAGTTTTTTTTCTCTATAGAATGTTGTGTTGTGCACTAGTATTAAGTCCCACAATCCTTGGTCTTTTGCCCATGCTTATGTGAACTTGTGCATCTCAAAAGTAGCAATATTCTAGCATGGATTGTTCCCTTGGTTTGACTCTTAAAATCTGCACTTTGAGTGGGTTTATATAAAATTGGGACAATTTTATAAACTTGCAATATATATAAACCTTGTCACAAAATACACCATGCATTTGTTACTTACATATTTTATAAACCAATTTATAAAATACAACATAACATAATTATTTAAACCTATAAATAATTAAATATAAATTATCCAAATAATTTATTTCAAGTGATAATATTTTAGAAAACCGATTTTCTAAAGTTCAAGTGCCGCGTATTTATTTAACGAGCCAATCGTCAAGACTAAATACGTTTAAGGTGTCGGTAAGCTTCACATTAATTTAATATGTCTCTCGGGCATATGAAATACCTTCACATCTAACTGTGGACAACTAGTTGTTGGTTACTAACGAGGACAGCTGACTTAATACACTCAAATCTTTAAAACATAATAAAAATGGTTGTAATTATATTTTGATCATACTTTGATATATATGTACATATTTGTATAGGTTCGTGAATCGATCCATGGCCAAGTCTTATTTTCGAGGAAGGAAATATCTGTGAAAGTGAGTTATAGTCCAACTTTTAAAATCTAATATTTTTGGGATGAGAATACATGCAGGTTTTATAAATGATTTACAAAATAGACACAAGTATGTGAAACTACATTCTATGGTTGAATTATCGAAATCGAATATGCCCCTTTTTATTAAGTCTGGTAATCTAAGAATTAGGGAACAGATACCCTAATTGACGCGAATCCTAAAGATAGATCTATTGGGCCTAACAAACCCCATCCAAAGCACCGGATGCTTTAGTACTTCGAAATTTGTATCACACCCGAAGGGTGTCCCGGAATGATGGGGATATTCTTATATATGCATCTTGTTAATGTCGGTTAACAGGTGTTCACCATATGAATGATTTTTATCTCTATGTATGGGATGTGTATTGAAATATGAAATCTTGTGGTCTATTGTTACGATTTGATATATATAGGTTAAACCTATAACTCACCAACATTTTTGTTGACGTTTAAAGCATGTTTATTCTCAGGTGAATACTAAGAGCTTCCGCTGTTGCATACTAAAATAAGGACAAGATTTGGAGTCCATGTTTGTATGATATTGAAAAACCTCCTTCAAGAAACATATGTCGATGTAATATATTTCTATTGTAAACCATTATGTAATGGTCGTGTGTAAACATTATATTTTAGATTATCATTATTTGATAATCTACGTAATGTTTTTAAAACCTTTATTGATAAAATAAAGGTTATGGTTGTTTTAAAAATGAATGCAGTCTTTGAAAAACGTCTCATATAGAGGTCAAAACCTCGCAACAAAATCAATTAATATGGAATGTTTATAATCAATATGAACCGGACATTTCAGAAGGAGACCAAGGACAAATACAAGGACCAAACCCTATATTCAAAGAATCCAGGTAATTCGGGATCCGATGAAATCTTTAGAGAATATCTTACTCCGAGGTCATGTTAAAATTTTGCGAAAAATTTTTCTTCAACAACTTTCGAACTTAGAAATTCCAAAATATCATCATAAATATCCTCGATATTTCTGAGGATATTTTCATAAGTATTCTTGTCCAAAATTATATACCCCTTCGTGCTTTCTGTATTTCATTGGAAACTTCTGTAAAATCTAAGTATAATTACGAATGAATTCTGGAGAAGTGTTAAGAATTCGAGCATGAGTTAGTATAATATAATGACACTTGGCCAATGTGATTATATTACAGTAAGTCATGCTGGAAGTTCTAATGGAACATTATGATTCACAAATCATAACGTCATCATGTGCCATGTTACACGACTTGTTCAATCTGTTCAACCTCCGAACATATCAATAAAATATATTATTGATAGTTCCATCCTCAGTGATTCTGATAATTTAACCAATCAAATCGTGAGAATACGCTCTTTCGTGCTTAGAATGTTATAATCATTCGAAACTCTATATCTACGAGTTCTAGACCATTATTCGCTTGATTTAAAATTAGGAAGAGAAAACAAGAGCATAGAGCTCCGAAATATAAGGGAAAATATAAAGCCCGATAACAACACATAAATTACAAACCGTGTATATCAATGTTTATCGCAACATAAAGACACGGGAGAATTAAAAACACTATAACCCCGAGGGCGAAGTAGAAGTAAACAGATTCCTCCGGTGGAAGTTAGAAAAGGAGAATGATTATTGCGATAGTCAGGATAAGGACAATGATCAGAACTGGATTAAGCATTTTCACAATCTTTTGAATTTGGGAATTGAGTATAGGAGTGGTAAAAGTAATGGAATGGACGAAGTTAATTTATAGTGAAATATCTGATAAAGAAATCAAGGCAGATTTCCGCATTTAATTAGAGAGATTCTAATTTCCTAAATTACCGAAGAATCAAAATCTTATATAGATTTCAAAGATTTTCTTTAAATTCCTTGAATTCCTGAAAACAACTATGACTACGTCAAAAGTCAAGACTAATATTTATTACCTCATTTCACTCTTTTGCGATAGCTTCACTCATACTATTCGAGTAACCGAATTATTTTATCCCAATTACTCAATAGTGATAAAACTCTATTTATAAACTCATATTCGTCATGAAAAACATTTTTATTGTTAGCCATGACGACCCCTATCAAATTTTGGGACAAAATTTCTTTAACAGGTAAGTACTGTCATGACCCGGAAATTTCCGACCAAATTTAAACTTAATCTTTATATGGGTTCCAGACGATAAGCAAAGTCTGTAATATTGAGTCTCAAAATTTTTGAACTGTTTTAATGAATTCATTTAACATTTGACCATTTCTGACGACTCACGATACGATTACTTGTAAATAGATATGCATATATATAATATATATAATAATATGAAATACTATATATGGTAATTGTTATAGCTAATGTTGTAAAATAATAATAATATATAATAATTATTTAAAGAGTATATATTTATAAATAAAGTATATAGAATATATATTTTGTGATTTCGAAGTTATTTAGTAAACAAAAGTAACACTCAATTGTCATTTGATTGACAGTAAATGAGTTAAAAAGAGACTTATGTGATTTTAAAATAAAAGGTTAGCCGAAAATGAGTTTTACAAATTATAGGCTTATTAAAAATGCATTTAGGAATTATTTGTTGAATTTTAAAACTTTTTATATTTTACTTGAGGTTGGGAGTGAATAATTAATGTAATTTTTATTTAATAGTTAATGCTCGAATTTTATACTATAATGACTAAAATAAATAAATATAGTTAATTTAAAAATATGGGATTTTTATGAAAACTTTTATCCGCCACTAATTAACAACGGGGCACGAAATACTATCTGAAAATAAGTGGTCGTTAGATAGTACACCTTCACTATTGTTCACTATTTATGATTGATTCTTCTTTCTCTACTAACTCACTTAATTGACATATTTAATATATATATATATATATATATATATATATATATATATATATATATATATATATATATATATATATATATATATATATATATATATATATATATATATATATATATATATATATATAATATATACATATATAATGACATACATTAACCACAAACATTCCACGTGATTCTCTATTATGACACGAATTCAATACCATATTTTATTTATCTTACTTTTTCAATTCAATTATACAAAAGTCATAACACAATGCACACATGTGACTACCTTTCTGTTTCCTTTCATTTCAACCAACTATTACCATTATTACCATATTATTATTAATATTATTAAGACATAATTACAAAAATGGTCACTGTGGTTTGTCAAAAATTGCATGTTTAGTCACTATGGTTTTTTTTGCATTTTTAGTCACTATGGTTTTTAAAAATTACAAATTTAGTCAGTAAAATTCATGGACGTGAATTAGGACCGTTAAGACACATCATGTGCTTGTCACGTGAGGGGTATTTTCGTCTTTTAATTTTTCTTTTCTATTTTTCCTTTTACTTCACCTCTTCCTCTCCACCTAAAATAATTAAACCTTAACTTGATTTTCCTTTTCTTCAATCAATTTCCAAACATCAAACATATATTTAAATTTTACAAACCCAATCTATCTTTAATCAAACATATTAAGTATGGAAAAAAATGCATCAAAGATATTATCACAAACTCACTTTTTCGAACCCTTTTCTTCAATCACTACCATTAAAAATTAAAACCCTAAGATTAAAACTTAATCAAAATTACAATTATTAAATAAACTACAAAACAAAAATATACATGGTCAGCTTTTTGCATAAACAAACCAAACAAATTGTTGAAACTATATATCTGCATAAAGAACATAAAGAAAAACTAAACCAGATCATCCAATTTCATCAAATAAACTCCAAAACAAAAAGAAAAACTAATCAAATATTCAAATCAAACCTTTTCAGTTCTGACTGATTAAAACCCAGATCTGCAAACCATCCAGCAAGAGACACGACGATGGCAGCGATGATGGTGGAGGTGTTGAAGGCCGTAAACGGTGATGGTGGAGGTGTTGAAGGCCGTGAACGGTGATGGCGGTGATGGTGATGGAATTAATTACGGTGAACGGTGAAGGCCGTCACAGGTGTCGATGAACCGAATTCCGTCACTGGTGGTGGTGGTGGAATTAATTACGGCTGTGACCAATGGTGGAATTAATTACGGATTCCGTCACCGGTGGTGGTGATGAAGTAGATCTGTAGTTTCATCCATTTCTTCTTATATTTGATAGGAGTATTTATTTTGATGTAGCTGCAGATTTAAATAGGAGTATTTGTTTTGATGATGTTTGAAGATGATAAATATCTTTGATGTTTGGTGGATAAAAATTAGGATTTATTTATTTTAGGTTGGAAGAGAGGTGAAAGAAAAAGAAAGGGTAATTAAGTTTCAGTCTATAATTTAAAAGGACTAAAGTACCCTCACATGCTAGGCATGTGACCGACACTTAACGGATCAAATTAACGTCAGTGAGTAAATTGCAATTTTTTGAAACCACAGTGACTATAATTGTAATTTTTTGAAACCACAATGACTAAACTTGCAAAAAAAAAACTATACTGACTAAACATGCAATTTTTGACAAACCACAGTGACCATTTTTGTAATTATGTCTATTATTAATTACATAGTTTATGTTACAGAAAAATATCTATATTATATATATATATATATATATATATATATATATATATATATATATATATATATATATATATATATATATATATATATATATATATATATATATATATATACACACACACACACACACACATATATACAATTCATAAGATAAATAACTACACCACCATCCTTGTTCCTTTTATTCCTTCTTCCTAGACCACCACAACCACCTTCTTCACCGGATGACCCGCCATCACCACCATGGAACACCTCAAATAACCACCACTGCCATAACAGTTACTTGGACGCACCTCTAACCATCATCAAAACCTGTAACAAGTTCTTGTTTCACTCATGAATTACCCAACAGCCAACACCTTTTATTTTTTTTCTTTCCTTCGGTACTCCTACAGCCGTCAACTGCTGCGGACATGGAGATGCTACTACCATCGCTGCGTTTTTCTTTCTGGTTCCAAACAGGATCGGACGATATGATGATGATGGCCATGATAATAACCGGACGCTTATGATGATGAAGAAGTTACAAGATGATGATAAAAACAATAATAAAGATGATATTGCTACTCGCTATTTTTCTCGTTTCTGTTTCTGGTAAACATCAACGATGGTGAGATTGATGATAGATCATACGATGTTGATAACAATATGAGTAGGGTGATGGATTCCGTACGATGAAGATGAACGAATATGAAGATGACGTATGAACATTAAAATGATGATGAAGTTTATTTTTTTATTTTTTTTCTATTCGTTCCTATTGAGCAAGAAATCAAGAAACACAAAAATTGATTTATGTTATAGCCTATTAAGTATAGTATTGGGCTAAGAATTTGGGCTCATGAACTTGATCTATTTAAATGATGGTAATAAAGATGATAAATACAAGTGAAGGAGATGGCGAAATGAGAAATTGATGTTGGTATTGTTTTTGTTGTTGAAATTTTAGGAAAAAGATCAAACTGTTAGATAAGTTATATGGAATTATTGCGGGGTTAAAACATATATGAAATGGACTGTTCAATGGTTAGGCGTGTTGTCGGGTGAACAAGGGGTCTCGAGTTCTGTAGTGACCCGAACTTTTCCATGTTTATATATATATTAAATGAAATTGTTATTTACATGATTAAGTGTTTCCAACATGTTAAGCAATCAAACTTGTTAAGACTTGATTAATTGAAATAGGTTTCATATAGACAATTGACCACCCAAGTTGACCGGTGATTCACGAACGTTAAAACTTGTAAAAACTATACGATGACATATATATGGTTATATATATAGTTAACATGATTTTATTATAAGTATGTATCTCATTAGGTATTTTAACAATGAGTTATATACATAAAAATGAGACTATTAATTTAAGAAACTCGAAAACGATATATATAACGATTATCGTTATAACAACGTCTTACTAGGTACATATGAATCATATTAAGATATTGATACACTTGGTTAATTATGTTAAATGATAAGTAAATATATTATTAAGTGTATTAATAATGAAACACATATGTAAAAATAAGACTACTAACTTAATGATTTCGAAACGAGACATATATGTAACGATTATCGTTGTAACGACATTTAACTGTATATATATTATACTAAGATATATTATATATCATAATATCATGATAATATAACAATTTAACATCTCATTTGTTATAATAAATAATGGGTTAACAACATTCAACAAGATCGTTAACCTAAAGGTTTCAAAACAACATTTACATGTAACGACTAACGATGACTTAACGACTCAGTTAAAATGTATATACATGTAGTGTTTTAATATGTATTCATACACTTTTGAAAGACTTCAAGACACTTATCAAAATACTTCTACTTAACAAAAATGCTTGCAATTACTTCCTCGTTCAGTTTCATCAACAATTCTACTCGTATGCACCCGTATTCGTACTCGTACAATACACAGCTTTTAGATGTATGTACTATTGGAATATACACTCCAATGATCAGCTCTAAGCAGTCCATGTGAGTTACCTAACACATGTGGGAACCATCATTTGGCAAATAGCATAAAATATCTCATAAAATTACAAAAATATGAGTAATCATTCATGACTTATTTACATGAAAACAAAATTACATATCCTTTATATCTAATCCATACACCAACAACCAAAAACACCTACAAACACTTTCATTCTTCAATTTTCTTCATCTAATTGATCTTTCTCAAGTTCTATCTTCAAGTTCTAAGTGTTCTTCATAAATTCCAAAAGTTCTAGTTTCATAAAATCAAGAATACTTCCAAGATTGCAAGTTTACTTCCAAGTTTTCTAAATCCATTCCAAGTAATCATTCAAGATCAAGAAACCTTTGTTACTTACAGTAGGTTATATTTCTAATACAAGGTAATAATCATATTCAAACTTTAAATCAATTTCTATAACTATAACAATCTTATTTCGAGTGGAAATCTTACTTGAAATTGTTTTCGTGTCATGATTCTGCTTCAAGAACTTTCAAGCCATCCAAGGATCCTTTGAAGCTAGATCTATTTTTCTTATTTCCATTAGGTTTATCCACGGAACTTGAGGTAGTAATGATGTTCATAACATCATTGTATTCATACATATAAAGCTATCTTATTCGAAGGTTTAAACTGGTAATCACTAGAACATAGTTTAGTTAATTCTAAACTTGTTCGCAAATAAAAGTTAATCCTTCTAACTTGACTTTTTAAATCAACTAAACACATGTTCTATATCTATATTATATGCTAACTTAATGATTTAAAACCTGGAAACACGAAAAACACCGTAAAACCGAATTTACGCCGTCGTAGTAACACCGCGGGCTGTTTTGGGTTAGTTAATTAAAAATTATGATAAACTTTGATTTAAAACTTGTTATTCTGGGAAAATTATTTTTATTATGAGCATGAAACTATATCCAAAAATTATAGTTAAACTCAAAGTGGAAGTATGTTTTCTAAAATGGTCATCTAGACGTCGTTCTTTCGACTAAAATAACTACCTTTATAAAAATGACTTGTAACTTGTTTTTCGGACTATAAACCTATACTTTTTCTGTTTAGATTCATAAAATAGAGTTCAATATGAAACCATACCAATTTGATTCACTCAAAACGGATTTAAAATGAAGAAGTTATGGATAAAACAAGATTGGATAATTTTTCTCATTTTAGCTACGTGAAAATTGGTAACAAATCTATTCCAACCATAACTTAATCAACTTGTATTGTATATTATGTAATCTTGAGATACCATAGACACGTATACAATGTTTCGACCTATCATGTCGACACATCTATATATATTTCGGAACAACCATAGACACTCTATATGTGAATGTTGGAGTTAGCTATACAGGGTTGAGGTTGATTCCAAAATATATATAGTTTGAGTTGTGATCAATACTGAGATACGTATACACTGGGTCGTGGATTGATTCAAGATAATATTTATCGATTTATTTCTGTACATCTAACTGTGGACAACTAGTTGTAGGTTACTAGCGAGGACAACTGACTTAATAAACTTAAAACATCAAAATATATTAAAAGTGTTGTAAATATATTTTGAACATACTTTGATATATATGTATATATTGTTATAGGTTCGTGAATCAACCAGTGGCCAAGTCTTACTTCCCGACGAAGTAAAAATCTGTGAAAGTGAGTTATAGTCCCACTTTTAAAATCTAATATTTTTGGGATGAGAATACATGCAGGTTTTATAAATGATTTACAAAATAGACACAAGTACGTGAAACTACATTCTATGGATGAATTATCGAAATCGAATATACCCCTTTTTAATAAGTCTGGTAATCTAAGAATTAGGGAACAGACACCCTAATTGACGCGAATCCTAAAGATAGATCTATTGGGCCTAACAAACCCCTTCCAAAGTACCGGATGCTTTAGTACTTCGAAATTTATATCATATCCGAAGGGTGTCCCGGAATGATGGGGATATTCTTATATATGCATCTTGTTAATGTCGGTTACCAGGTGTTCACCATATGAATGATTTTTATCTCTATGTATGGGATGTGTATTGAAATATGAAATGTTGTGGTCTATTGTTACGATTTGATATATATAGATTAAACCTATAACTCACCAACATTTTTGTTGACGTTTAAAGCATGTTTATTCTCAGGTGAATACTAAGAGCTTCCGCTGTTGCATACTAAAATAAGGACAAGATTTGGAGTCCATGTTTGTATGATATTGTGTAAAAACTGCATTCAAGAAACTGATTTCGATGTAACATATTTGTATTGTAAACCATTATGTAATGGTCGTGTGTAAACAGGATATTTTAGATTATCATTATTTGATAATCTACGTAAAGCTTTTTAAACCTTTATTTATGAAATAAAGGTTATGGTTTGTTTTAAAAATGAATGCAGTCTTTGAAAAACGTCTCATATAGAGGTCAAAACCTCGCAACGAAATCAATTAATATGGAACGTTTTTAATCAATAAGAACGGGGCATTTCAGTTGGTATCCGAGCATTGGTCTTAGAGAACCAGAAAATTTGCATTAGTGTGTCTCATCGAGTTGGTTACGATGCATTAGTGAGTCTGGACTTCGACCGTGTTTTCTTTAAAAATGATTGCTTAACATTTTTGTTGGAAACTATATATTATTAACATGTATATATTATGTGATATATTAATCTCTTAACATGTTTGATATTGTGTGATAGATGTCTACCTCTAGCACAAATCCCATTGACTCACCTAATAATAACGAAGAGTTGAATATATATTGGACTGATTCACAAGTTCCCGAAGAAGAACCGGAAGAAGAATCAGAACCGGAAGAAGAATCAGAACCGGAAGAGGAGGAACCGGAGGAGGAAATAGAACCGGTGGGGGAAATAATAAAACGGTTAAGTAAAAGAAAATCCTCAACCAACCGACCAAGGTTAATTATGGTCAATGGTGTTTCCGCCAAGGAAGCAAAATATTGGGAGGATTACCAATTCTCCGATGAATCGGATTCCGACGAGAATTCCGATGATGTTATAGAAATTACCCCAACTGAATTTAAAAAGACAAAAGAAAATAATAAGAGAAAGGGCATAAAAATAGAGAAATCTAATTCCAACCCTGATGAACTTTATATGTATCGTCAACCCCCGAAGCCCTTAAGTTGTAACAATGACCTGGGAACTTCTAAACCACCAGGTTTTTCTAAACTGTTGTGGAAAACGACAGTTCGTATTAGGGGAACATCATATATCCCTAGAAACTTGGCAAAATGAACCAAAACTGAAGAAGAAGAAATGAGCGAGTCGGAATAAGATAGTTGTATTCGTGTGGTGTAATATATGTAATATAGTGTGCTTATGCTTTATGATATATGTAAAAATTGCTTGTATTAATAAGTATTTTTTTTATGAATCTAACTCTTGTCTATTTTACAGTATAAAAACACAAAATGGATAGACAACCCAATATTTTAAGAGACCTACCCGGAGACATGATTGATGAAATCTTGTCTAAAGTCGGTCAGAATTCTTCGGCACAACTATTTACGGCGAAATCAGTTTGTAAGACATTCGAAGAACGTTCCAAGAATGTCTTGGTTTATAAGAGATTTTCGATTGAAAGATGGGGGATATCACATTGGGAAACCCATAAGTTACGATGTGTTTACTTTGACGCATATATTACGGGGAACCCAAATGCTATTTTACGCAACGGGTTAAGAAATTATTTTGACTCAATGTATCCGAATATAGGACTTCATGATTTAGAAAAAGCGGCTAACATGCAACATAAAGAAGCATGCTATGCTTACGGGTTAGTAATGTTCGCTTCTCACCAAAGTGAGAAAAGGAACATCGGGCTACAACTATTAAACAAAACGTTCTCACAAGTGACGGAGTCGGTAATTGGGGTAATAAATGAGGTTTTTAGGTTATTACGAGACTGTTGGTCATTACGTAACCCTCGTCTCTTTGACGACGTTACAACACGCTGTCTTATCAACGGCCATAACGGTTATGTTCCACAAGACCAAGGATGGGAAGTAGTCCTAGTAAAACCAGAATGCATGACTTGTTTCTGGACGTATGAATTACGTGTCTTTATTGCCTTTGATGAACGACTTGTGTACTAGCTAGAATTATCTTCACAACTATCTTGTATCAAAGTTATTGTGTGTTATATTTCATGCTTTATGTAAAATAAGCGGTATTGTAAGTTTGTAAAATATTGTATAAAAGTTTGAACGCGAAATATTATTATAATCAGTT
This sequence comes from Rutidosis leptorrhynchoides, assembly GCF_046630445.1. Lineage (NCBI taxonomy): Eukaryota > Viridiplantae > Streptophyta > Magnoliopsida > Asterales > Asteraceae > Rutidosis > Rutidosis leptorrhynchoides. The sequence continues at coordinate 137,746,490 of NC_092342.1, read as the reverse complement.
TTTCATATAGAATTGTAGTAGTTGAATTGTATATTAGCTACTAAGTATGAACTTAATGGGTAGGTACTACCCGAATTTAAACTTATAAAACACTAATATGAAGAAAAAGCTTTTATAAATGAGTTCATATTATGCTACAAAATACTATTAACTACTCTTAATATTCGGTATGATTAACTTGTTCCATTTGACTATTTTGAAGGAAATGGCACCGACTACTCAACAAACCGTGAATATGAATGAAGAGGAATTCCGTACTTTTCTAGCTTCAAACATAGCCGCAGTACAGGTTGCGCTACATACCAACAATAACCTTGGATCTAGCAGTACAGGAAATCGTGTAGGATGCACCTACAAAGAATTCACTGCCTGCAAACCTTTAGAATGATGGGAATTTTCTTATATATGCATCTTGTTAATGTCGATTACCAGGTGTTCACCATATGAATGATTTTTATCTCTATGTATGGGATGTGTATTGAAATATGAAATCTTGTGGTCTATTGTTACGATTTGATATATATAGGTTAAACCTATAACTCACAAACATTTTTGTTGACGTTTAAAGCATGTTTATTCTGAGGTGAATACTAAGAGCTTCCGCTGTTGCATACTAAAATAAGGACAAGATTTGGAGTCCATGTTTGTATGATATTGTGTAAAAACTGCATTCAAGAAACTGATTTCGATGTAACATATTTGTATTGTAAACCATTATGTAATGGTCGTGTGTAAACAGGATATTTTAGGTTATCATTATTTGATAATCTACGTAAAGCTTTTTAAACCTTTATTTATGAAATAAAGGTTATGGTTTGTTTTAAAAATGAATGCAGTCTTTGAAAAACGTCTCATATAGAGGTCAAAACCTCGCGACGAAATCAATTAATATGGAACATTTTTAATCAATAAGAACGGGACATTTCACTGTTGTGACCCGAACTTTTCCATGTTTATATATATATATATATTAAATGAAATTGTTATTTACATGATTAAGTGTTTCCAACATGTTAAGCAATCAAACTTGTTAAGACTTGATTAATTGAAATAGGTTTCATATAGACAATTGACCACCCAAGTTGACCGGTGATTCACGAACGTTAAAACTTGTAAAAACTATACGATGACATATATATGGTTATATATATAGTTAACATGATTTTATTATAAGTATGTATCTCATTAGGTATTTTAACAATGAGTTATATACATAAAAATGAGACTATTAATTTAAGAAACTCGAAAACGATATATATAACGATTATCGCTATAACAACGTCTTACTAGGTACATATGAATCATATTAAGATATTGATACACTTGGTTAATTATGTTAAATGATAAGTAAATATATTATTAAGTGTATTAACAATGAAACACATATGTAAAAATAAGACTACTAACTTAATGATTTCGAAACGAGACATATATGTAACGATTATCGTTGTAACGACATTTAACTGTATATATATCATACTAAGATATATTATATATCATAATATCATGATAGTATAACAATTTAGCATCTCATTTATTATAATAAATAATGGGTTAACAACATTAAACAAGATCGTTAACCTAAAGGTTTCAAAACAACATTTACATGTAACGACTAACGATGACTTAACGACTCAGTTAAAATGTATATACATGTAGTGTTTTAATATGTATTCATACACTTTTTAAATACTTCAAGACACTTATCAAAATACTTCTACTTAACAAAAATGCTTGCAATTACTTCCTCGTTCAGTTTCATCAACAATTCTACTCGTATGCACCCGTATTCGTACTCGTACAATACACAGCTTTTAGATGTATGTACTATTGGAATATACACTCCAATGATCAGCTCTTAGCAGCCCATGTGAGTCACCTAACACATGTGGGAACCATCATTTGGCAACTAGCATAAAATATCTCATAAAATTACAAAAATATGAGTAATCATTCATGACTTATTTACATGAAAACAAAATTACATATCCTTTATATCTAATCCATACACCAACGACCAAAAACACCTACAAACACTTTCATTCTTCAATTTTCTTCATCTAATTGATCTCTCCCAAGTTCTATCTTCAAGTTCTAAGTGTTCTTCATAAATTCCAAAAGTTCTAGTTTCATAAAATCAAGAATACTTCCAAGTTTTCTAAATCCATTCCAAGTAATCATCCAAGATCAAGAAACCTTTGTTACTTACAGTAGGTTATCTTTCTAATATAAGGTAATAATCATATTCAAACTTTAATTCAATTTCTATAACTATAACAATCTTATTTCGAGTAGAAATCTTACTTGAAATTGTTTTCGTGTCATGATTCTGCTTCAAGAACTTTCAAGCCATCCAAGGATCCTTTGAAGCTAGATCTATTTTTCTCATTTCCAGTAGGTTTATCCAAGGAATTTGAGGTAGTAATGATGTTCATAACATCATTCTATTCATACATATAAAGCTATCTTATTCGAAGGCTTAAACTGGTAATCACTAGAACATAGTTTAGTTAATTCTAAACTTGTTCGCAAATAAAAGTTAATCCTTCTAACTTGACTTTTTAAATCAACTAAACACATGTTCTATATCTATATGATATGCTAACTTAATGATTTAAAACCTGGAAACACGAAAAACACCGTAAAACCGGATTTACGCTGTCGTAGTAACACCGCGGGCTGTTTTGGGTTAGTTAATTAAAAACTATGATAAACTTTGATTTAAAAGTTGTTATTCTGGGAAAATTATTTTTATTATGAACATGAAACGATATCCAAAAATTATGGTTAAACTCAAAGTGGAAGTATGTTTTCTAAAATGGTCATCTAGACATCGTTCTTTCGACTGAAATGACTACCTTTACAAAAACGACTTGTAACTTATTTTTCTGACTATAAACCTATACTTTTTCTTTTTAGATTCATAAAATAGAGTTCAATATGAAACCATACCAATTTGATTCACTCAAAACGGATTTAAAATGAAGAAGTTATGGGTAAAACAAGATTGGATAATTTTTCTCATTTTAGCTACGTGAAAATTGGTAACAAATCTATTCCAACCATAACTTAATTAACTTGTATTGTATATTATGTAATCTTGAGATACCATAGACACGTATACAATGTTTCGACCTATCATGTCGACACATATATATATATTTCGGAACAACCATAGACACTCTATATGTGAATGTTGGAGTTAGCTATACAGGGTTGAGGTTGATTCCAAAATATATATAGTTTGAGTTGTGATCAATACTGAGATACGTATACACTGGGTCGTGGATTGATTCAAGATAATATTTATCGATTTATTTCTGTACATCTAACTGTGGACAACTAGTTGTAGGTTACTAACGAGGACAGCTGACTTAATAAACTTAAAACATCAAAATATATTAAAAGTGTTGTAAATATATTTTTAACATACTTTGATATATAAGTATATATTGTTATAGGTTCGTGAATCAACCAGTGGCCAAGTCTTACTTCCCGACGAAGTAAAAATCTGTGAAATTGAGTTATAGTCCCACTTTTAAAATCTAATATTTTTGGGATGAGAATACATGCAGGTTTTATAAATGATTTACAAAATAGACACAAGTACGTGAAACTACATTCTATGGTTGAATTATCGAAATCGAATATGCCCCTTTTTAATAAGTCTGGTAATCTAAGAATTAGGGAACAGACACCCTAATTGACGCGAATCCTAAAGATAGATCTATTGGGCCTAACAAACCCCATCCAAAGTACCGGATGCTTTAGTACTTCGAAATTTATATCATATCCGAAGGGTGTCCCGGAATGATGGGGATATTCTTATATATACATCTTGTTAATGTCGGTTACCAGGTGTTCACCATATGAATGATTTTTATCTCTATGTATGGGATGTGTATTGAAATAGGAAATCTTGTGGTCTATTGTTACGATTTGATATATATAGGTTAAACCTATAACTCATCAACATTTTTGTTGACGTTTAAAGCATGTTTATTCTCAGGTGAATACTAAGAGCTTCCGCTGTTGCATACTAAAATAAGGACAAGATTTGGAGTCCATGTTTATATGATATTGTGTAAAAACTGCATTCAAGAAACTGATTTCGATGTAACATATTTGTATTGTAAACCATTATGTAATGGTCGTGTGTAAACAGGATATTTTAGATTATCATTATTTGATAATCTACGTAAAGCTTTTTAAACCTTTATTTATGAAATAAAGGTTATGGTTTGTTTTAAAAATGAATGCAGCCTTTGAAAAACGTCTCATATAGAGGTCAAAACCTCGCAACGAAATCAATTAATATGGATCATTTTTAATCAATAAGAACGGGACATTTCAGTTGGTATCCGAGCGTTGGTCTTAGAGAACCAGAAAATTTGCATTAGTGTGTCTTATCGAGTTTGTTAGGATGCATTAGTGAGTCTGGACTTCGACCGTGTTTTCTTTAAAAATGATTGCTTAACATTTTTGTTGGAAACTATATATTATTAACATGTATATATTATGTGATATATTAATCTCTTAACATGTTTGATATTGTGTGATAGATGTCTACCTCTAGCACAAATCCCATTGACTCACCTAATAATAACGAAGAGTTGAATATATATTGGACTGATTCACAAGTTCCCGAAGAAGAACCGGAAGAAGAATCAGAACCGGAAGAAGAATCAGAACCAGAAGAGGAGGAACCGGAGGAGGAAATAGAACCGGTGGGGGAAATAATAAAACAGTTAAGTAAAAGAAAATCCTCAACCAACCGACCAAGGTTAATTATGGTCAATGGTGTTTTTGCCAAGGAAGCAAAATATTGGGAGGATTACCAATTCTCCGATGAATCGGATTCCGACGAGAATTCCGATGATGTTATAGAAATTACCCCAACTGAATTTAAAAACGCAAAAGAAAATAATAAGGGAAAAGGCATAAAAATAGAGAAATCTAATTCCAACCCCGATGAACTTTATATGTATCGTCAACCCCCGAAGCCCTTAAGTTGTAACAATGACCCGGGAACCTCTAAACCACCAGGTTTTTCTAAACCGTTGTGGAAAATGACATCTCGTATTAGGAGAACATCATATATCCCTAGAAACTTGGCAAAACGAACCAAAACCGAGCGAGTCGGAATAAGATAGTTGTATTCGTGTGGTGTAATATATGTAATATAGTGTGCTTATGCTTTATGATATATGTAAAAATTGCTTGTATTAATAAGTATTTTTTTTTATGAATCTAACTCTTGTCTATTTTACAGTATAAAAACACAAAATGGATAGACAACCCAATATTTTAAGAGACCTACCCGGAGACATGATTAATGAAATCTTGTCTAGAGTCGGTCATAATTCGTCGGCACAACTATTTACGGCGAAATCAGTTTGTAAGACATTCGAAGAACGTTCCAAGAATGTCTTGGTTTATAAGAGACTTTCGTTTGAAAGATGGGGGATATCACATTGGGAAAACCATAAGTTACGATGTGTTTACTTTGACGCATATATTGCGGGGAACCCAAATGCTATTTTACGCAACGGGTTAAGAAATTTTTTTGACTCAATGTATCCGAATATAGGACTTCATGATTTAGAAAAAGCGGCTAACATGCAACATAAAAAAGCATGCTATGCTTACGGGTTAGTAATGTTCGCTTCTCACCAAAGTGAGAAAAAGAAGATCGGGCTACAACTATTAAACAAAACGTTCCCACAAGTGACGGAGTCGGTAATTGGGGTAAGAAATGAAGTTTTTACGTTATTACGAGACTGTTGGTCATTACGTAACCCTCGTCCCTTTGACGACGTTACAACACGCTGTCTTATCAACGGCCATAACGGTTATGTTCCACAAGACCAAGGATGGGAAGTAGTCCTAGTAAAACCAGAATGCATGACTTGTTTCTGGACGTATGAATTACGTGTCTTTATTGCCTTTGCTGAACGACTTGTGTACTAGCTAGAATTATCTTCACAACTATCTTGTATCAAAGTTATTGTGTGCTATATTTCATGCATTATGTAAAATAAGCGGTATTATAAGTTTGTAAAATATTGTATAAAAGTTTGAACGCGAAATATTATTATAATCAGTTTTTCATATAGAATTGTAGTAGTTGAATTGTATATTAGCTACTAAGTATGAACTTAACGGGTAGGTACTACCCTAATTTAAACTTATAAAACGCTAATATGAAGAAAAAGCTTTTATAAATGAATTCATATTATGCTACGAAATACTATTAACTACTCTTAATATTCTGTATGATTAACTTGTTCCATTTTACTATTTTGAAGGAAATGGCACCGACTACTCGACACACCGTGAATATGAATGAAGAGGAATTCCGTACTTTTCTAGCTTCAAACATAGCCGTAGTACAGGCTGCGCTACATACCAACAATAACCTTCGATCTAGCAGTACAGGAAATCGTGTAGGATGCACCTACAAAGAATTCACTGCCTGCAAACCTTTGGAATTTGATGGAACCGAAGGACCGATCGGATTGAAACGGTGGACCGAGAAGGTCGAATTGGTGTTTGCCATAAGTAAGTGTACTGAAGAGGACAAAGTGAAGTACGCTACGCATACCTTCACAGGTTCTGCGTTAACATGGTGGAATACCTATTTAGAGCAAGTGGGACAAGATGATGCGTACGCACTACCGTGGTCAGCATTCAAGCACTTGATGAACGAGAAGTACCGTCCCAGAACCGAGGTCAATAAGCTCAAGACAGAACTTAGAGGGTTACGAACCCAAGGATTTGATATTACCACGTACGAAAGACGATTCACAGAATTGTGCCTATTGTGTCCGGGAGCGTTCGAAGATGAGGAAGAGAAGATCGACGCATTTGTGAAAGGATTACCGGAAAGAATTCAAGAAGATATAAGTTCACACGAGCCTGCCTCCATACAACAGACGGCTGAAGAGGCCAATGTGAAGCAAGTCAAAAGAAAGTGGGAGTAAAACGGTGATAAGAATCACCAATACAACAACAATAGCAATTACAATAATAATCGCAACAATTATCCCAACAATTGAAACATCAATCGCAACTACAACAAACGGGCCAACAACAACAACAACAACAACAACAACAACAACAACAACAACAACTACAACAACTACAACAATCATCCCAACAACAATAACAACCGCAACAACAACAACAACAATCAGAAGCAGCTATGCCAAAGGTGTGAAAAGTATCACTCGGGGTTCTGCACCAAATTTTGCAACAAGTGTAAAAGAAATAGTCATAGCACGGTGAAGTATGAGGTCTACGGACCAGGGGTTAACAGAACAAAAGGAACAAATGGTGTCGGAACGAGTAATGGCGGAGCAAGTAGTGTCGGAGCAAGTTATGCCAATGTAGTTTGTTATAAATGTGGAAAACCGGTCCATATTATTAGAAATTTCCCAAACCAGGAGAACACGAATGGACAAGGCCGCGGAAGAGTTTTCAATATTAATGCGGCAGAGGCACAGGAAGACCCGGAGCTTGTTACGGGTACGTTTCTTATTGACAATAAATCTGCTTACGTTTTATTTGATTCGGGTGCGGATAGAAGCTATATGAGTAGAGATTTTTGTGCTAAATTAAGTTGTCCATTGACGCCATTGGATAGTAAATTTTTACTCGAATTTGCAAACGGTAAATTAATTTCAGCAGATAATATATGCCGGAATCGAGAAATTAAACTAGGTAGCGAAATATTTAAGATTGATTTGATACCAGTAGAGTTAGGGAGTTTTGATGTAATAGATGGCATGGACTGGCTGAAGAAGGTGAAAGCAGAGATCGTATGTTATAAAAATGCAATTCGCATTGTACGAGAAGAAGGAGAACCCTTAATGGTGTACGGAGAAAAGGGCAACATGAAGCTACATCTTATTATTAATTTGAAGGCATAAAAACTAATAAGAAAAGGTTGCTATGCTGTTCTAGCACACATCGAGAAAGTACAAACTGAAGAAAAGAGCATCAATGATGTTCCCGTCGCAAAAGAATTTCCCGATGTATTTCCGAAAGAATTACCGGGACTACCTCCACATCGATCTGTTGAATTTCAAATAGATCTTGTACCAGGATCTGCACCAATACCTCGTGCTCCTTATAGACTCGCACCCAGCGAGATGAAAGAACTGCAAAGCCAACTGCAAGAACTATTAGAACGTTGTTTCATTCGACCAAGCACATCACCATGGGGAGCTCCTGTTTTGTTTGTCAAGAAGAAGGATGGTACATTTAGGTTGTGTATTGACTACAGAGAGTTGAACAAACTTACCATCAAAAACCGTTATCCACTGCCTAGAATTAACGACTTATTTGATCAACTACAAGGCTCGTCGGTTTATTCGAAGATCGATTTACGTTCTGGATATCATCAAATGCGAGTAAAGGAGGATGATATTCCAAAAACTGCTTTTAGGACGCGTTATGGTCATTACAAGTTTATGGTTATGCCGTTTGGATTGACTAACGCACCAGCTGTGTTCATGGACCTTATAAACCGAGTGTATGGGCCATATCTTGACAAGTTTGTCATTGTTTTCATCGATGACATACTTATTTACTCAAAGAATGATCAAGAGCACGAAGAACATTTGAGAAAAGTGCTAGAATTATTGAGGAAAGAAAAACTGTAGGCTAAGTTTTCAAAGTGTGCATTTTGGTTGGAAGAAGTTCAATTCCTCGGTCACATAGTGAACAAAGAAGGTATCCAGGTGGACCCGGCAAAGATCGAAACCGTTGAAAAGAGGGAAACCCCAAAAACTCCGAAGCATATACGTCAATTTTTAGGATTGCCTGGTTACTACAGAAGATTCATCCAAGATTTCTCCAAAATAGCAAAACCCTTAACTGCATTAACGCATAAAGGGAAGAAATTTGAATGGAAGGATGAACAAGAGAAGGCGTTTCAATTATTGAAGAAAAATCTAACTACGACACCTATATTGTCATTGCCTGAAGGGAATGATGATTTTGTGATTTATTGTGACGCATCAAAGCAAGGTCTCGGTTGTGTATTAATGCAACGGACGAAGGTGATTGCTTATGCATCTAGACAATTGAAGATTCACGAGCAAAATTATACGACGCATGATTTGGAATTAGGCGCGGTTGTTTTTGCATTAAAGACTTGGAGGCACTACTTATATGGGGTCAAAAGTATTATATATACCGACCACAAAAGTCTTCAACACATATTTAATCAGAAAGAACTGAATATGAGGCAGCGTAGGTGGATTGAATTATTTAATGATTACGACTTTGAGATTCGTAACCACCCGGGGAAGGCAAATGTGGTAGCCGACGCCTTGAGCAGAAAGGACAGAGAACCCATTCGAGTAAAATCTATGAATATAATGATTCACACTAACCTTACTACTCAAATAAAGGAGGCGCAACAAGGAGTTTTAAAAGAGGGAAATTTAAAGGATGAAATACCCAAAGGATCGGAGAAGCATCTTAATATTCGGGAAGACGGAACCCGGTATAGGGCTGAAAGAATTTGGGTACCAAAATTTGGAGATATGAGAGAAATGGTACTTAGAGAAGCTCATAAAACCAGATACTCAATACATCCTGGAACGGGGAAGATGTACAAGGATCTTAAGAAACATTTTTGGTAGCCAGGTATGAAAGCCGATATTGCTAAATATGTAGGAGAATGTTTGACGTGTTCTAAGGTCAAAGCTGAACATCAGAAACCATCAGGTCTACTACAACAACCTGAAATCCCGGAATGGAAATGGGAAAATATTACCATGTATTTCATTACTAAATTGCCAAGGACTGCAAGTGGTTATGATACTATTTGGGTAATAGTTGATCGTCTCACCAAGTCAGCACACTTCCTGCCAATAAGAGAAGATGACAAGATGGAGAAGTTAGCACGACTGTATTTGAAGGAAGTCGTCTCCAGACATGGAATACCAATCTCTATAATCTCTGATAGGGATGGCAGATTTATTTCAAGATTCTGGCAGACATTACAGCAAGCATTGTGAACTCGTCTAGACATGAGTACTGCCTATCATCCACAAACTGATGGGCAGAGCGAAAGGATGATACAAACGCTTGAAGACATGCTACGAGCTTGTGTTATTGATTTCGGAAACAGTTGGGATCGACATATACCGTTAGCAGAATTTTCCTACAACAACAGCTACCATTCAAGCATTGAGATGGCGCCGTTTGAAGCACTTTATGGTAGAAAGTGCAGGTCTCTGATTTGTTGGAGTGAAGTGGGGGATAGACAGATTACGGGTCCGGAGATAATACAAGAAACTACCGAGAAAATCATCCAAATTCAACAAAGATTGAAAACCGCCCAGAGTCACAAAAGAGCTACGCGGACAGTAAAAGAAAAGATATAGAGTTTGAAATTGGAGAAATGGTCATGCTTAAGGTTTCACCTTGGAAAGTCGTTGTTCGATTTGGTAAACGGGGGAAACTAAATCCAAGGTACATTGGACCATTCAAGATTATAGATCGTGTCGGACCAGTAGCTTACCAACTGGAGCTACCTCAACAACTCGCGGCTGTACATAACACTTTCCACGTCTCAAATTTGAAGAAATGTTTTGCTAATGAAGATCTCACTATTCCGTTGCACGAAATCCAAATCAATGAAAAACTTCAATTCATTGAAGAACCCGTCGAAATAATGGATCGTGAGGTTAAGAGACTTAAACAAAACAAGATACCGATTGTTAAGGTTCGATGGAATGCTCGTAGAGGACTCGAGTTCACCTGGGAGCGTAAAGATCAGATGAAGAATAAACACCCACATTTATTTCCAGAAGATACGTCAACACCTCCAACTGCTTAAAATTTCGGGACGAAATTTATTTAACGGGTAGGTACTGTAGTGACCCGAACTTTTCCATGTTTATATATATATTAAAATTTTCCATGTTTATATATATATTAAATGAAATTTTTATTTACATGATTAAGTGTTTCCAACATGTTAAGCAATCTAACTTGTTAAGACTTGATTAATTGAAATAGGTTTCATATAGACAATTGACCACCCAAGTTGACCGGTGATTCACGAACGTTAAAACTTGTAAAAACTATACGATGACATATATATGGTTATATATATAGTTAACATGATTTTATTATAAGTATGTATCTCATTATGTATTTTAACAATGAGTTATATACATAAAAATGAGACTATTAATTTAAGAAACTCGAAAACGATATATATAACGATTATCGTTATAACAACGTCTTACTAGGTACATATGAATCATATTAAGATATTGATACACTTGGTTAATTATGTTAAATGAAAAGTAAATATATTATTAAGTGTATTAACAATGAAACACATATGTAAAAATAAGACTACTAACTTAATGATTTCGAAACGAGACATATATGTAACGATTATCGTTGTAACAACATTTAACTGTATATATATCATACTAAGATATATTATATATCATAATATCATGATAATATAACAATTTAACATCTCATTTGTTATAATAAATAATTTGTTAACAACATTCAACAAGATCGTTAACCTAAAGGTTTCAAAACAACATTTACATGTAACGACTAACGATGACTTAACGACTCAGTTAAAATGTATATACATGTAGTGTTTTAATATGTATTCATACACTTTTGAAAGACTTCAAGACACTTATCAAAATACTTCTACTTAAAAAAAATGCTTACAATTACATCCTCGTTCAGTTTCATCAACAATTCTACTCGTATGCACCCGTATTCGTACTCGTACAATACACAGCTTTTAGATGTATGTACTATTGGAATATAGACTCCAATGATCAGCTCTTAGCAGCCCATGTGAGTCACCTAACACATGTGGGAACCATCATTTGGCAACTAGCATAAAATATCTCATAAAATTACAAAAATATGAGTAATCATTCATGACTTATTTACATGAAAATAAAATTACATATCCTTTATATCTAATCCATACACCAACGACCAAAAACACCTACAAACACTTTCATTCTTCAATTTTCTTCATCTAATTGATCTCTCTCAAGTTCTATCTTCAAGTTCTAAGTGTTCTTCATAAATTCCAAAAGTTCTAGTTTCATAAAATCAAGAATACTTCCAAGATTGCAAGTTTACTTCCAAGTTTTCTAAATCCATTCCAAGTAATCATTCAAGATCAAGAAACCTTTATTACTTACAGTAGGTTATGTTTCTAATACAAGGTGATAATCATATTCAAACTTTAAATCAATTTCTATAACTATAACAATCTTATTTCGAGTGAAAATCTTACTCGAAATTGTTTTCGTGTCATGATTCTGCTTCATGAACTTTCAAGCCATCCAAGGATCCTTTGAAGCTAGATCTATTTTTCTCATTTTCAGTAGGTTTATCCAAGGAACTTGAGGTAGTAATGATGTTCATAACATCATTCTATTCATACATATAAATCTATCTTATTCGAAGGTTTAAACTGGTAATCACTAGAACATAGTTTAGTTAATTATAAAATTGTTCGCAAATAAAAGTTAATCCTTCTAACTTGACTTTTTAAATCAACTAAACACATGTTCTATATCTATATGATATTCTAACTTAATGATTTAAAACCTGGAAACACGAAAAACACCGTAAAACCGGATTTACGCCGTCGGAGTAACACCGCGGGCTGTTTTGGGTTAAAAACTATGATAAACTTTGATTTAAAAGTTGTTATTCTGGGAAAATGATTTTTATTATGAACATGAAAATATATCCAAAAATTATGGTTAAACTCAAAGTGGAAGTATGTTTTCTAAAAAGGTCATCTAGACGTCGTTCTTTCGACTGAAATGACTACCTTTACAAAAACAACTTGTAACTTATTTTTCCGACTATAAACCTATACTTTTTCTATTTAGATTCATAAAATAGAGTTCAATATGAAACCATAGCAATTTGATTCACTCAAAACGGATTTAAAATGAAGAAGTTATGGGTAAAACAAGATTGGATAATTTTTCTCATTTTAGCTACGTGAAAATTGGTAACAAATCTATTACAACCATAAGTTAATCAACTTGTATTGTATATTATGTAATCTTGAGATGCCATAGACACGTATACAATGTTTCGACCTATCATGTCGACACATCTATATATATTTCGGAACAACCATAGACACTCTATATGTGAATGTTGGAGTTAGCTATACAGGGTTGAGGTTGATTCTAAAATATATATAGTTTGAGTTGTGATCAATACTGAGATACGTATACACTGGGTCGTGGATTGATTCAAGATAATATTTATCGATTTATTTCTATACATCTAACTGTGGACAACTAGTTGTAGGTTACTAACGAGGACAGCTGACTTAATAAACTTAAAACATCAAAATATATTAAAAGTGTTGTAAATATATTTTGAACATACTTTGATATATATGTATATATTGTTATAGGTTCATGAATCAACCAGTGGCCAAGTCTTACTTCCCGACGAAGTAAAAATCTGTGAAAGTGAGTTATAGTCCCACTTTTAAAATCTAATATTTTTGGGATGAGAATACATGCAGGTTTTATAAATGATTTACAAAATAGACACAAGTACGTGAAACTACATTCTATGGTTGAATTATCGAAATCAAATATACCCCTTTTTAATAAGTCTGGTAATCTAAGAATTAGGGAACAGACACCCTAATTGACGCGAATCCTAAAGATAGATCTATTAGGACTAACAAACCCCATCCAAAGTACCGAATGCTTTAGTACTTCGAAATTTATATCATATCCGAAGGGTGTCCCGGAATGATGGGGATATTCTTATATATACATCTTGTTAATGTCGGTTACCAGGTGTTCACCATATGAATGATTTTTATCACTATGTATGGGATGTGTATTGAAATATGAAATCTCGTGGTCTATTGTTATGATTTGATATATATAGGTTAAACCTATAACTCACCAACATTTTTGTTGACGTTTAAAGCATGTTTATTCTCAGGTGAATACTAAGAGCTTCCGCTGTTGCATACTAAAATAAGGACAAGATTTGGAGTCCATGTTTGTATGATATTGTGTAAAAACTGCATTCAAGAAACTGATTTCGATGTAACATATTTGTATTGTAAACCATTATGTAATGGTCGTGTGTAAACAGGATATTTTAGATTATCATTATTTGATAATCTACGTAAAGCTTTTTAAACCTTTATTTATGAAATAAAGGTTATGGTTTGTTTTAAAAATGAATGAAGTCTTTGAAAAACGTCTCATATAGAGGTCAAAACCTCGCAACGAAATCAATTAATATGGAACGTTTTTAATCAATAAGAACGGGACATTTTTACAATACATATATGTTACATCGAAATCAGTTTCTTGAATGCAGTTTTTACACAATATCATACAAACATGGACTCTAAATCTTGTCCTTATTTTAGTATGCAACAGCGGAAGCTCTTAGTATTCACCTGAGAATAAACATGCTTTAAATGGCAACAAAAATGTTGGTGAGTTATAGGTTTAACCTATATATATCAAATCGTAACAATAGACCACAAGATTTCATATTTCAATACACATCCCATACATAGAGATAAAAATCATTCATTTGGTGAACACCTAGTAACCGACATTAACAAGATGCATATATAAGAATATCCCCATCATTCCGGGACACCCTTCGGATATGATATAAATTTCGAAGTACTAAAGCATCCGGTACTTTGGATGGGGTTTGTTAGGCCCAATAGATCTATCTTTAGGATTCGCGTCAATTAGGGTGTCTGTTCCCTAATTCTTAGATTACCAGACTTATTAAAAAGGGGCATATTCGATTTCGATAATTCAACCATAGAATGTAGTTTCACGTACTTGTGACTATTTTGTAAATCATTTATAAAACCTGCATGTATTCTCATCCCAAAAATATTAGATTTTAAAAGTGGGACTATAACTCACTTTCACAGATTTTTACTTCGTCGGGAAGTAAGACTTGGCCACTGGTTGATTCACGAACCTATAACAATATATACATATATATCAAAGTATGTTCAAAATATATTTACAACACTTTTAATATTATTCCAGTATTGTTATAATTACTATTTAACAAACAAATGAAACATATATATATATATATATATATATATATATATATATATATATATATATATATATATATAAAACCTTTAATACATATGACATAACAAAATCTATATTTTTATATATATATAAAATTAATATATATACTAATAATGAAATATAAAAGTTACTAATATAAAAATTATATCACTAATAATAATATATATATATTCGTTCAAATACGATTATATGTTTTAATATATATATGAATAATATAGGTTCGTGAATCCGAGGCCAACCTTACACTTGTTCAATGATGCTAAATGTATTTTTACTACGAAATACAGTATGGTGAGTTTCATTAATCCCTTTTTAAATGCTTTTGCAATATATATTTTTGGGACTGAGAATACATGCGCTGCTTTTATAACTGTTTTACGAAATAGACACAAGTACTTAAAACTACATTCTATGGCTGGATTATTAAACAGAATATGCCCCTTTTTAGTCTGGTAATCTAAGAATTAGGAAACAGACACCCTAATTGACGCGAATCCTAAAGATAGATCTATCGGGCCCAACAAGCCCCATCCAAAGTACCGGATGCTTTAGTACTTCGAAATTTATATCATGTCCGAAGGAGGATCCCGGAATTATGAGGATATTCTTATTTGTATATTGTTAAGGTCGGTTACCAGGTGTTCAATCCATATGAATGATATTTTTTTCTCTATGTATGGGACGTTTGTTTATGAGAAATGGAAATATGAAATCTTGTGGTCTATTAAAATTATGAAATGATTATTTATGTTAAACTAATGAACTCACCAACCTTTTGGTTGACACTTTAAAGCATGTTTATTCTCAGGTACGAAAGACTGTGATGACCCGGGAATTTCTGACCACATTTAAACTTAATCTTCATATGAATTTGGTACGATAAGCAAAGTCTGTATTATTGAGTCTCAAAATTTTTGAACTAAATTCATGGATTCATTTAACCATGGACTAGTTCCGATGATTCACGAACAATTACTTGTAAATAGATATGTATATATATATATATATATATATATATATATATATATATATATATATATATATATATATATATATATATATATAGATATATAGATATAATAATCTGAATTATAAATTGAAACATTATATAATGTCATTATGAGAATTAATATTGTAAAATAAAAATAATATATAATATTTACTATTAAAAGTATATTTATATATATATAAATGAAGTATATCTAATATGTAGATATTGTTTCGAATTTAGTTAGTAAACGACAAAAGCACTCGTTTATCATTCGATTGATATTAAACAAAGTAACATATCAATTATGAAAATTTACTAAATAACGCAAAATAAAATGTAATGTTGCTAAAAATATATCTATTTATTTTTAAGGTGAATTCTAATACTTCGTACAGTTTGCTTGGGATTTTTCCGTGTACTTTGATCCATCACTGATTAATACGAAGTAATAATATTGACAACTAGATTTCTTTTACATGATATTTAGTTATATAAATTAATATTATTATTTATATTGAGATTGGGACCGAATAAATAGACAACTAGTTTTATTTTTATAATGATGATAATAACAAATAATTATTAACCATTCTAGTTTAATTGTAATTTACAATTAATATATATGTACAGAAAATTTTAATATTTCATACTAGGTACATAATTATAATTAGTTAGCTATACTATTAATAATATTATTGTTATTATTAATATTATTAATATTGTTATTATTAATTATTAATATTAACATATTATTATATTTAATATATTTATTAATAAATAAATAATAATAATCTACATTTATAAGAAACAGATGGATGCCTTATTGGATCACAGCTATTATTCTGTTGTCTTCTTCGACCCTTTCCATTTTTTCTTTCCTACTACCCGTGATCATCTGCAAATCCACGTATCATTATTTTTATTTTTTTTACTTTTTCTGTATCACGAATAATCATCATCTATTCCAATTATAGCTGTAAGTGGACATCCTTATCTGTTAAACTCCTTCGTTATATTATTTTTTTTTACTCTTGTACGTTCAAAATTTTTTTAGCTATAACCGGAATTCAAATGACACTTTAAAATCTAAAAATGCCATTTTGTTAGAAATCATTCCTTCAAACTATCTGCAAGATTTGAGTTTCCAATTTTCTATATCGAATCCGAATTCTCGAGTCAAAGTTTGAGTTTGAAAAAGTCAACCTTAATGTTTTGATCAAATTAAAGTCTTATAGAACGTTTTTGCTGAAATTGATGTTTGAGAAGGTTTAAAGGCATGAATTAAAACATATTTCATTTTATAATCACCAACTGAAACGTACTAGAAATCGAAAAGAAATTTTTTTTTGTGTTCATTCAGCGACGGCAGAAACAGGTTTTATTATTATTATTTTTTTTTTGTGAAAGATCTATTGAATTAAATTCCAAATACAATTCGTTTTAATTATATACCAAGTCTTAAACCTTGTTTGGAAGATCGTTTAATGAAAATCACATGTTGATCGATTAGTTATGTTTGGAGAAGAAGAACAATAACAGAAAAGTTATATAAAAATTTAAAGAGGTATGAAATCAGAAAAATTGGTATGGTCTGATGGTTAGATGGTGATGTTGGTGACCAAGAGGTCTCGGGTTCAATCCCTGTGTGGTACAAATTTTTTTTAGACTTCTAAGGTAGTCCTTATTTATCATTCTTAATATTATGATTATTGTTATTGTTATTGTTATTGTTATTGTTATTGTTATTGTTATTGTTATTATAATTATTATTTTTATTAGTATTATTATTATTATTATTATTAAGTATTAGTACTATTGTTATTAATATCAAAATTATCGTTATTAAGTATTAGAAAACATTATTGTTATTATTATGATTAAAAAGTATTAATACTTAGGATTATAATCAGTAGTATTATCACTACAAGTATTATTAATATTATTCTTGTTATTAAATTATCATTTTAGGACTATTAATATTATTATAATTGTGATTAGGGTTATTATTATTGTTACTATAAAAATAATACATGTTATTATTATTTTCACTAATATTAGTATTAATATCAATTTGGTAATTAATAGTATTACTATTTTTTTTAAACAAAAGTATTATTACTAATATTAACATTTTAATAAAGTTACTATTATTATTATTATTATTATTATTATTATTATTATTATTATTATTATTATTATTATTATTATTATTATTATTATTATTATTATTAATATATCATTAATATCATGATGATCATAAACAGTAAAATTGATATTTTTACAAGTATTATTATTATTATCATTATTATTATCACAAATCGAGTTATTATTAACACAAGTATACTATTAAAGTTATAATCATGATGTTACTAATATTAATTTAGTAAAACTAGAACTATTGTTGTGATAAACAAATAAAATACACAAATATATATATTTAACACACATTATATAACAAATTTTAATATCTTTATATACAAAATGAACATATAAAAACTTATATATTATTAACATATAAAGGATATACCTAATACTTTTATATATAATGGTGTTCAATTACAACTATGAATATTAATAAATACACAAATGATATAGGTTCGTGAATTCGAGGCCAACCCTGCATTGTTAGATGTCGTCTTATGTATTTTTACTACAAAATACATTAGGTGAGTTTAATTAATCCCTTTTTAAATGCTTTTGCAATATATATTTTTGGGACTGAGAATACATGCGTTGTTTTTATAACTGTTTTACGAAATAGACACAAGTAATTGAAACTACATTATATGGTTGAATGATCGAAATCGTATATGCCCCTTTTTATTAAGTCTGGTAATCTAAGAATTAGGGAACAGACACCCTAATTGACGCGAACTCTAAAGATAGATCTATCGGGCTCAACACGCCCCATCCAAAGTACCGGATGCTTTAGTACTTTGAAATTTATATCATGTCCGAAGGAGGATCCCGGAATGATGGGGATATTCTTATATGTATATTGTGAATGTCGGTTACCAGGTGTTCAATCCATATGAATGATATTTTTGTCTCTATGCATGGGACGTATGTTTACAAAAAATGAAAATATGAAATCTTGTGGTCTATTAAAATTATGAAATGATTATTTATGTTAAACTAATGAACTCACCAACCTTTTGGTTGACACTTGAAAGCATGTTTATTCTCAGGTATGAAGAAACCTTCCGCTGTGCATTTGCTCATTTTAAAGATATTACTTGGAGTCATTTATGACATATTTCAAAAAACGTTGCATTCGAGTCGTTGAGTTCATCAAGATTATTATTAAGTCAATTATAGTTAGATATTATAAAATGGTATGCATGCCGTCCATTTTCGATATAATGAAATATTGTCTTTTCAAAAACGAATGCAATGTTTGTAAAATGTATCATATAGAGGTCAAGTACCTCGCGATGAAATCAATTGTTGTGATTCGTTTATAATCGATATGGGCTTCGTCCAGATGGATTAGAACGGGTCCTTTCAATTGGTATCAGAGCGGTGGTCTTAGCGAACCATGTCTGCATTAGTGTGTCTAACTGATAAGTCGTTAGGATGCATTAGTGAGTCTGGACTCCGACCATGTCTGCATGTCAAAAAGTTTTGCTTATCATTTTGTGTCGAAAATTATCTGCTTATCATTCTTAGTCTAGACACGTCTTGCTG